>NW_008709361.1:38705-39962 GCF_000327385.1 Lottia gigantea
CTACAGTTTTCACCGATTTTGATGAAACTTGGTGTGATCATTGGAATTGATAATATCTCGGACAATTTCTAACAAGAGATATTTTTGATGAACATTTTTTGAGTTATTGCCCTTGACTTTCTAAACACGTGTCAAAAGTTGTTTTTTGCCCTTGATTAGAGCTGTGTGATTTAATTGTTTGTTGTATTTGGGTTATTGATATTGATTTTAAAAAATTTTGTGGAATTATTCAGCATAAATAATTTCTTCAATATGAGAAAATTCGTACTTTAGTTACTTAAGACTGTAGTATTATTTCTGACAGCTGCCAGTGGGCGTATGTTACCTTGCATCGCAAGCTATCTTTAAGTTATTGCCCTTGACTTTGTAAAAATGCGTCAAAATTTGTTAAAAATAGTTCGTGAGCAGGATTGAAGCTACAGTTTTCAACCGATTCTGATGAAACTTGGTGTGATCATTGAAATTGATAAGATCTCGGACAAGTTCTACCTTTCTAACATTTTCGATGAACTGTTTTTGAGATATTGCCCTGGACTTTGTTAAAATGCGTCAAAATTTGTTAAAAATAGTTTGTGAGCAGGATTGACGCTACAGTTTTCAACCGATTCTGATGAAACTTGGTGTGATCATTGGAATTGATAGGATCTCGGACAAGTTCTAACTTGATGCATTTTTGATGAACTGTTTTTGAGTTATTGCCCTTGACTTTGTAAAAACGCGTCAAAATTTGTTCGTGAGCACAATAGAAGCTACAGTTTTCAACCGATTTTGATGAAACTTGGTGTGATCATTGGAATTGATAAGATCTCAGACAAGTTCTAACAAGAGATATTTTTGATGAACATTTTTTGAGTTATTGCCCTTGACTTTGTAAACACGCGTCAAAAGCTGTTTTTTGCCCTTGATTAGAGCTGTGTGATTTAATTGTTTGTTGTATTTGGGTTATTGATATTGATTTTAAAAAATTTTGTGGAATTATTCAGCATAAATAATTTCTTCAATATGAGAAAATTCGTACTTTAGTCACTAAAGACTGTTTTATTTTTTCTGACAGCTGCCAGTGGGCGTATGTTACCTTGCAACGCAAGCTATCTTTGAGATATTGCCCTTGACTTAGAATGCCTTGAAATTTGTTAAAAATTGTTCGTGAGCAGGATTGAAGCTACAGTTTTCAACCGATCCTGATGAAACTTGGTGTAATCATTGGAATTGATAAGATCTCGGACAAGTTGAAACTTGACGCATTTTCGATGAACA
>NW_008709361.1:40012-40932 GCF_000327385.1 Lottia gigantea
ATTATGTCATGGTGTGGAATCAAGTGATATTGATGTACTTTTGTCCTTCCTGTCAACTACAAAGGCATGAATCTGTGAGTATAAACTGAATCTTAAATTGCATTAAATAGTATNTGATACAGAGGAAAATTTCCTATGCAAATCTGGCATTCATTGATAGCTAATGAGTTTTTTTTATGAGATTTGCATGTAAGATATGAAAAGGATTCTAGTTGAATTGTTAATCTTGAATAGTTTTCTATTTGTTACCTTTTCTGTCTATCAGAAATCCAGTGTTTCCTTTATATTTTAGAAGCTGACTTCAAATGAGATGGATTGTTGTTTGTGCTGTTTTGAAAAAATTGGAAAGAGGTACATTTAGAGATAAAATTCAATCAGTGGTAGACATTAAACAAACTAACTCAACTGGCTCTTTTGAATTCTTTTTCCATCCACTTTAACATTAGGTTATTGTTTTTGTAAACTTTTAAATTGTAAGGTTTGTTTGTATGTGAACCTAAAGTCTGTAGAATCTGCCAACAAATAAAAAATTGTTCAATGAAATTGAAAAAGAATCAAATGCACCCATGGCATAGAGTTTTATATCTTTCAATATTTATATTTATTTGACACTGCTTGTTTTTTATTCTATAATTCAGTCAACTTTTCTGCTTTATTTTTGAAGTGCCTATCTACTTAAAATATAATCATAATAAACTTTATTTTCGCCTAAGATCAAAGACAATTTCAATGGTGTTAAGATTCATGCTTATAATTTTCCAGATTTTTATATATGACATCTATGTGGATGTGTATTGTGGGCTTTCAGGTCTGTCTATTCCCATTTCCTTATAGTCACTCAAGAATCCATAGTTTCTACCCGATTTTCATTAAAATGGTGTTTGTATGCATTAACGTAAAATGAAGATCAAATTGCGACT
>NW_008709361.1:42985-44085 GCF_000327385.1 Lottia gigantea
AATTTCGCTTTTGCTTTTTTGCAGATCCCCTTCCGGTTGAAATTTTTTCATGCTTTAAACGATCACACCATGTGACCTTGACCTTTGATGACCTTGACCTTCATAGGGTCAAAGGTCATTGACCTTGGCTATCATTTGATACTTTGACCTTTGACCTCCGACTTGTACTTCCGGTTTTATAGCTATCCGTAAAAAGCCAAATTCGCAACTTTGGACTGCTCTAGCACGTGACCTAATTAACCTAGAGGGTTAATTTTTTCGGTTTCCTAATGTGCTTCTCATGCACTTTACATAGATATAGAACAATTGCTTTTTTAAAGCAAAATTGAAATTGGTGATTTTTTCAAATTTGAGTTTTGTTTTACCATATTTGTGTCATTTTGATCTTCGTGTATGTATATCTTATGACCTATTTTATGTAGAACCTTGATATTTGGAATACAACTAGACACTTTGAATATGAATTCACCTATGACAAAAAAATTGGGGTGGGCGTGGCACATCCGGGTTGAATTACTAATTGTTTACATTTTGGGGCTGGGGCATAACTCGCATAGGATACGTTTGTTAAAAAAAGGGCCTTTGCACACAACTACCTCATCCTTTTGGCCAGTTTGTGTTAACAGCTCAGTTGTTTCAGCTTTATAGTTCCAAAAAAGGAACGGGTTTTAACATTTGGATATTTTCATTTTTCGATTTTGACCTTTATTGATATTTGTTGACCTATATCTTTTGAGCTGAATAATGTAGAAGCTTGAAATTTAAAACACAACGTAACATTTGGAATATCAATTACCCTATGCAAAAAAATTAAGGTGGGCGTGGCACATCCGGGTAATATTACTCATTATTGATATTTTTGGCCAGGAGCATAACTCGCAAAGTATACGTTTGTTCAAAATGGAACTTTGCATACAATTATCTCATGAATTGAGCCACTTTGTCTTAGAAGTTCGGTTGTTTCCGCTTCTTAGTTCAAAAAAAGGAACAGGTTTTGGAATTTCAAAATTTTCAATTTTTGACCTTGACCTTTGATGACCTTGACCTTTATTGGGTCAAAGGTCATTGACGTTGTCNTATTAGTTTGTGCTTTCATATTG
>NW_008709361.1:44135-46830 GCF_000327385.1 Lottia gigantea
ATAACTGGCAGTAATTATATGTATCAATGAATTCAAACAGCTGCCAGTGGGCGTATTTTACCTTGCCTGGCAAGCTATCTTTTGACATGCTATTTTGTTCGGGACAGTACTTTTACAAGTTTTAATCGCCGACTTTCATATTTTCAGGGTTGGACAATGACAACGACCAAATTCATACCCCGAAAATGGCCCACCTGTCTCTTAAGTCACCTTCAATTATCTCTGAACTTTTGGTGGATTTCTTCAAGATATTTAATAATTTCACCAAGCTTTGTGAAAATATGTCATGAACTATGACTAGTAGATTATTCAATTTTAATTAGAGTACAATCTCATTCTTTTTTTTTATTATTTTTCTTTCTCCTTACAAGATTCCAAGCACAGCTTGTCATGCAGCTTGTCATTTGACAATTCATAGTTGATACAATGTATTTAGACATGCATTCTGCATGACAAGTTGTGATTGGTGGACTCAGTCTTGGTATAAATCTTAATGGAAAAGACAAAATTGTGATGTAATTTTAATTAGATTGATTGTTTACAAGCTAGATATGGAACATATTTTGAAAAACAAGGGCAATAACTCTTTTGAATTTTATCATCTTTTTTGTGATTTTTTCGAAAGGGTTCATCCTTTGTTAATTAGAACAATGGAATTGTACCTTACACGGTGTTTATTGATGATGATAAATTTTTAATAGACTGACATGCTCCACGTTCCATGTGGCCGTTCAAAAGCATGTAAAATATGTATAGTGCAGAAATATTATCTGAAATTCAATGTGATTTATCACTGTCTCTTCTTTAAAGTGCTACTAAGTCTTAGAATGAACATAAAATTTAAATTCTCAAGAATGGTCATTATGAGAATATATTCATAAGTGAACTTATCAGGTTTTCTTGTAAAATCTGGAAAATTCATAAAACTAAGTAATTATTGAAACACGCTTAATCAATATTAACCAAGTTTAAAATTTTTAAATTCTATGTTCATCAGTAATCCTTTAGAATTAATTTCATTGAATAATCCTAGCTTTTGAACACATGGCTTACTTATGTTTCTATTGTCTTCATTTATAAAGCAAAATGAATAAGTTCATTCATCATTGAACTAGGTTAAATCAGATTAAATGCAGATTAGTAAGCTGTTTTTAACTTGCCTTTGTCCAATTCTCGGTATTTATGACTATTACTTAAACAGTAACATTTTTCTAGTCCAACATTTGGCCTAATGGACTTCTACACTCAGTCTTTCAAGGACTAAATGATATTAAAATCAGAACTGATCATTCATATAGTTGTTCATTGGTTTATAGGTTAACACACTATCAGGGGTGTATCATAATATAACGGCTATAAATATAAATTTCATTAAAATAAAAAAATTAAAAATTTTATATTTCCAACAAAACTTTATTAAGTGTGTCTTTATAATGTAGTACATAAGTGCACAAACCAAAGGTTCTGCACATTCTGTATTTCACCTATATCATAGTGACCTGTGTGGTCCCACTTATATGCAAAGTTTACTGTAGTATGTTATGAGATGTAAATTTTATCAAATGGTTGTTTTGCAGATTAGTATGGAAGATACTTTCCGGAAGAAGCACTGGTTTATTAAATTGAAAATATAATACACATAACATAACTGATTGTAAAACGAAAGAAAAGAGAAATTTTCAAAAATTAATTCTGTCAATACATTATAATATTGTTATTGTGTTTTTTTTCATCTTGTAGAAATATTGTTATTGTAGTGTTATGTATTTGATTAAGAAATATAATATAAGATATAAATATGAATATTTCAAGATTGATTGTTTTTGGTTTTTTTTTGTGTTGATTGAATGATGAAGCAGATGAATAGCCAGATGTAACAGGTGAAAATTCAGCATTCAACCTCCTATTCGCACTAAAAGACTTTTGCCCTGTCTGTAAACAATCAAGGCCCAAAGTGAGAATAGACGAGAAGGTATCGTGGGATTTTCAATAAGCAGGAATTGGAAGCAAATCGTGTCCACACCATTATTTTGCATATTTAATTGTTCTATTCTATATTTTATGGATAATCCGGCACCGTATCAGTGTATTGACCACCGCATCTTGTCTATTTTCACCTTTGTTCTAAATTATCCTATTAACATCAAATCGATAGTCATCATCCTTGCCTTGATGGAGACCCACACCGTTAAAAATTCTTAACGCTGCCAAACGGATAGAATTTAAAAAAACAAAATGTGTGGGATGATCACTATAGGAGGACCAATCATTTCTGACAATGTATTATACATTTTTCAATTTCTGTCTGCATTATAGGAAAAACTTACAACTAACCATAATCATACGCATAATACAATTTAAGACAATAAATTAAACATAATGACTTTAATCACTTTTTCACGTATATGGCATTTTGAAAAACAAATGGCTAATTTGTAATTGAATTCGTCTAATGCACCGAAAAAAATGCTTAATAAACCACTTTATCTTACCCCAATAAATGGTTATAGGGAGGCTGTTTTTCGGTACCGGTATTTTTTTTTCTTCTCTGGAATACACTTTATCCAACCCAAATACAAATTTGTATGGAATTTGGGCAATGGAAAAAAAAAATATACCATTGAAATAGTGTTAAGCACTGCAAAACTATTTTGTCGACAGTAAAACCTGTTTCTAACTGGTTGTAGGGAGGTTT
>NW_008709361.1:49246-50674 GCF_000327385.1 Lottia gigantea
TCAGCCAACCAGTATAAGAACAGCCAGTATAGGAACACCAGTATAAGAACAACCAGTATAGAATATGAAAATAACTCAGCCAACCAGTATAGGAACACCAGTATAAGAACAACCAGTATAGGATATGAAAATAACTCAGCCAACCAGTATAAGAACAGCCAGTATAGGAACACCAGTATAAGAACAACCAGTATAGAATATGAAAATAACTCAGCCAACCAGTATAGGAACACCAGTATAAGAACATGGATAAGTCAGTTGTCCGAACTAGCATCTGATTCCAGCTGTCATGACACAAATATCGATGATATTATTGACTATTTTACCTTGGGCTTTAAAATGCTTTTAAAGAGGAACTGACATCACTACAGATATCAACAGACCAAGAGCCAAATCTTATTCTGGAAATATCCAAGGATACTATACATTTAAAGGGGCATTATCACTGGCAAAGAAATAAACCTATGCCTGCCTATCAATCATCCTATCTGTTTTTATGTGTTATTCTCTTAATACTCCAGTATGATCTGGAATACTTTGGGATAGACTATGATGGTCCAGTAAATTTGGAATGTGATCAAGTTCAACTGGAAGAAACAAATTATGTACCACTATCAGATCCTACTGTTCAAGCTTTTAATGATATTCATTCAAAAGAATCAGACAATATTTTGGAATTAATCATTTTCAACATGCGGTCAGTATTCTAGATTTCCAGTTTTAAATGCCTGGTATCAATCTTATTTAATGACAGTACATTACATGTCAATTTGTAATATAGTATACAAATTATGAAAATGAAAATATGCTAATTATTTTCAAACAAGCAGTTCTAAAAATCAATTTTCTTCTTAACATAAATACTCTGCCATATTCACAAGTCATATTTAACGTATTTGTGGTACATCAAGTGCAGTAACTACAGAAATACTTCTCAAATCAGGTTCAGAGTCGAACTAATGTAAGATCTTGTAAATATATTTTTAAAAATAACATTTTTATATAACTGACAAAAACTGTGGCATTCACAAGCCTTTGCAAGTAATAAATCAAATCAGTTCTACATATTGGAAGTTAGGAAGTTAAAGTTTGCACAGACAAGTGCTACTCGTAGGTATGGCGTTGTTTTCCTGGAAACTGTTGGTTGGGTTGCAGTTATACCCTAATACAGGTATTTCCACAGATCCAGTAACAAATTTCAAAATGCTCTGAAGTGTTAAACTTCCTCGTCGATGTGCTGAAAAATATATATCTAAATTAAACAGAATGCGTATATATTTTCTAAGCTTCAAAAATTAAGTACTATCCGAATATGGGACAAAATCAAATTGCTGATAATAGACCTCAAATACACATTTTAAAGCANATTATTTTTATTTTATATTTTATTTATGCAATTTATGTTACAATGAACAGTGATCCCTTTTT
>NW_008709361.1:56971-58270 GCF_000327385.1 Lottia gigantea
TAGTTGGCCTTTGGTGCACTGGAATAGACATGTTCAATATATGAGCTTGTGGATTCAATACAATATGATCTTAAATAAGTTATAAAACTAACAACACTGCCATTGGCCAAAAGTCACTCTATCCGATAATCAATCAATAAATAAACACTGAGCTATGGTTTTGGCTCCCCGTCCATGTAGTTCCAACAAACAAGAAACATTTCGCACACCTTTCCCATTCCCCTATTAACAGAAACAATTACAATAATGTAGTATGGGGAAAGGTGTTTACAAAGCGAGATAACTCGTCTACAAACCAAACGACGATTCTTCTATTGGCCTACAAACTATTGAAATAAAATATATAATGCACACCCCTTCTCATCTTCTAGTAAATCTAATCCTCTCTTCTATGACATTTCCAGTGTCCTTAATTTCCCCTTTTTGATAAGATTCTATGTTTACTTGCAAATGGAGTCATTATTTTTCATCCGTCTCCCGGACACACATTTTTAAAAATACAAGACAACTTTGACCACTTTTTGTATTACTCTTGCCTGGACAATGTCAAAGATAACTCGGATCAAGACTCAAATTTTGTAAACAAATTGAAAGTAGACTGTTGTCCATTGAAGTCATTTTAGGCCTAATTTCAATCATCTTATCCCCTTTCACAACCAGTTGAACAGATCACATCGATCAATAAGTAAAAAGTGGTCTGTCCTGATTTCATATAGCCTAGATCAAGGGCTAATTAATTTAATTAATAACAATAACATTCTAACGCACCGAAACGGGCGCCAGGGAGTTGTATTATGGACTTACTCCACTTTCATTTAACATCTCTTCCCATATTAAAACACGAAATTCAACCTTCTATAACTTTTTCCAAAAATCATGTTGAAAGCTTTCCAATATGTCGAATAAAAGCCTAACCAATCCTTAATGTATCCTAAAAAATTCAATTAATTATGATGACCATGAGTATTTGGAGCTACTGAAAACTACTACCGGTTACATGTATACTCATCCGCTAGAGTTTGGCAGTTCACAAAACAACTATTTTTAGAAATAGCCTTCCGCCTTAAGGTTTCTCAGCATCTCACCAAATCTTAAAGATAATGCAATTTCAGACATCAAATTCCAAATCTAGACCAAAAATTAGTCAAAAATAGACATGCAAAAACCCCCAAAGAGAGAGAGAAAGATGATTTTTAAAAATACCATGGACTACATTCCTATACAATCAACACAAACAAAAAAAATATCCATTTTTTGCCCTAATTGTTTTTAATTGGCTTTTAAGTGATATACCATGAA
>NW_008709361.1:69934-71512 GCF_000327385.1 Lottia gigantea
AGCTGGGTTTTTTTCTAAATGTCTAGCTTGCCCATGTGTATATGCGTGCAAAATTTCAGCTTTGTAACTTTGTAACTTTTTAAAATAAAAATTTATTTGGATTTGAGCGCTTCTCGTGCAGTCGTCCCTTGTAAGAAAAAAATATCCATTTTTTGCCCTAATTGTTTTTAATTAGCTTTTAAGTGATGTACCATGAGCCTGGGCCCTAATTAGAAGGAAAAGTCCCAAACATGGGCCAAATCGGAGTATTTGGCAAAGTTAGGTATCGGACCTTCACCCTTGGTATGGCTTAAAAGAGCAGATAATAAGCAACTTTTCCTGGGCTAACTTTTTTCCTATGGGAGATTTTTGAGCTGGGTTTTTTTTCTAAATGTCTAGCTTGCCCATGTGTATATGCGTGCAAAATTTCAGCTTTGTAACTTTGTAACTTTTTAAAATAAAAATTTATTTGGATTTGAGCGC
Organism: Lottia gigantea; assembly: GCF_000327385.1. Lineage (NCBI taxonomy): Eukaryota > Metazoa > Mollusca > Gastropoda > Lottiidae > Lottia > Lottia gigantea. The sequence goes on from NW_008709361.1 coordinate 70,397, forward strand.
TTCTCGTGCAGTCGTCCCTTGTAAGAAAAAAATATCCATTTTTTGCCCTAATTGTTTTTAATTAGCTTTTAAGTGATGTACCATGAGCCTGGGCCCTAATTAGAAGGAAAAGTCCCAAACATGGGCCAAATCGGAGTATTTGGCAAAGTTAGGTATCGGACCTTCACCCTTGGTATGGCTTAAACGAGCAGATAATAAGCAACTTTTCCTGGGCTAACTTTTTTCCTATGGGAGATTTTTGAGCTGGGTTTTTTTCTAAATGTCTAGCTTGCCCATGTGTATATGCGTGCAAAATTTCAGCTTTGTAACTTTGTAACTTTTTAAAATAAAAATTTATTTGGATTTGAGCGCTTCTCGTGCAGTCGTCCCTTGTAAGAAAAAAATATCCATTTTTTGCCCTAATTGTTTTTAATTAGCTTTTAAGTGATGTACCATGAGCCTGGGCCCTAATTAGAAGGAAAAGTCCCAAACATGGGCCAAATCGGAGTATTTGGCAAAGTTAGGTATCGGACCTTCACCCTTGGTATGGCTTAAAAGAGCAGATAATAAGCAACTTTTCCTGGGCTAACTTTTTTCCTATGGGAGATTTTTGAGCTGGGTTTTTTTCTAAATGTCTAGCTTGCCCATGTGTATATGCGTGCAAAATTTCAGCTTTGTAACTTTGTAACTTTTTAAAATAAAAATTTATTTGGATTTGAGCGCTTCTCGTGCAGTCGTCCCTTGTAAGAAAAAAATATCCATTTTTTGCCCTAATTGTTTTTAATTAGCTTTTAAGTGATGTACCATGAGCCTGGGCCCTAATTAGAAGGAAAAGTCCCAAACATGGGCCAAATCGGAGTATTTGGCAAAGTTAGGTATCGGACCTTCACCCTTGGTATGGCTTAAAAGAGCAGATAATAAGCAACTTTTCCTGGGCTAACTTTTTTCCTATGGGAGATTTTTGAGCTGGGTTTTTTTCTAAATGTCTAGCTTGCCCATGTGTATATGCGTGCAAAATTTCAGCTTTGTAACTTTGTAACTTTTTAAAATAAAAATTTATTTGGATTTGAGCGCTTCTCGTGCAGTCGTCCCTTGTAAGAAAAAAATATCCATTTTTTGCCCTNAATTGTTTTTAAT
>NW_008709362.1:0-1471 GCF_000327385.1 Lottia gigantea
GTATATTGAATTGTGTTTAGGAATATATGGGGAGACAGTAGGNTTGGGGATATACTGGTATCAAGATTAATACTGGTGTACGAATTCATATTCTTAAAAATATCCATGAAATATCGTTGAATTTTGTCAAGGTTTTTAACTTTATAGTTGACAGTTTTTTTTTTCATGATATTAAAGACAAGGGTGTTTATTTTAGAGATATTTATTCTTTTTTCTTACATTAAATTTTTAGATAGAAAAAATGAACCCAACATTTTGTTTCAAAACCAGTAAAATTTTAAGTAATATCTTGATATATACCCATATAGTGATATATTAATGCTTAATATCGTAATATCCACTTGAACCAATGTCACCCAGCCCTAGGAGACAGTACTAATCTGTAATCTATAACTCAGTCTGAATTTAATAAAACAATATATATTGAATAATGGCTAGGTATATATGTGGAACAGGTGCTTGATACTATTTATATACATGTAGATTTATATAGTGTATCTTTCTTATTTATGTATAGTTATCAACCTGGACAAGTATTCTCGAAACTATCTTAGCTCTAGGATATTCTAGAAACAATGTTAGAAGTTAAGACACTAGGACATCCTAGAAACAGTGTTAGAAGTTAAGACACTAGGACATCCTAGAAACAGTGTTAGAAGTTAAGACACTAGGACATCCTAGAAACAGTGTTAGAAGTTAAGACACTAGGATATCCTAGAAACAGTGTTAGAAGTTAAGACACTAGGACATCCTGGAAACAGTGTTAGAAGTTAAGACACTAGGACATCCTAGAAACAGTGTTAGAAGTCAAGACACTAGGACATCCTGGAAACAATGTTAGAAGTTAAGACACTAGGACATCCTAGAAACAGTGTTAGAAGTTAAGACACTAGGACATCCTAGAAACAGTGTTAGAAGTTAAGACACTAGGACATCCTAGAAACAGTGTTAGAAGTTAAGACACTAGGATATCCTAGAAACAGTGTTAGAAGTTAAGACACTAGGACATCCTGGAAACAGTGTTAGAAGTTAAGACACTAGGACATCCTAGAAACAGTGTTAGAAGTCAAGACACTAGGACATCCTGGAAACAATGTTAGAAGTTAAGACACTAGGACATCCTGGAAACAGTGTTAGAAGTTAAGACACTAGGATATCCTAGAAACAATGTTAGAAGTTAAGACACTAGGATATTCTAGAAACAATGTTAGAAGTTAAGACACTAGGATATTCTAGAAACAATGTTAGAAGTTAAGACACTAGGACATCCTAGAAACAGTGTTAGAAGTTAAGACACTAGGATATCCTAGAAACAATGTTAGAAGTTAAGACACTAGGATATCCTGGAAACAATGTTAGAAGTTAAGACACTAGGACATCCTGGAAACAGTGTTAGAAGTTAAGACACTAGGATATCCTAGAAACAATGTTAGAAGTTAAGACACTAGGATATTCTAGAAACAATGTTAGA
>NW_008709362.1:8259-9790 GCF_000327385.1 Lottia gigantea
GCTACTGTTTATGACAATTATTATTATTATTATAAATATAAACCAATGTAAATAGAAAATAGTCCTACTGATTGTCATAATAAACTCATCACAAATATTCTTGGCTGATTCTTCACTCCTGCCCCCAGCCCCTTGCCCTATATCTTATTGTTCTAGGGTCCATACTCCTTATCACTCAGAACTGTCAAGGTCAAGCACTCTAACCCGGTTTCCCAGTCAGACCTTCCTCCATTGCGCTGTAATTTGGTGAAATGCTGTCTAATATTCATATGAATTTGTCCAAAGTTTATAGCTTTGATAGTTTATGACAATCCTGAAATCAAAAGTGTTTTTTCTGTGCCACCCGATCAGAATTACCTTCTGTGTTGACCACCAGAATTACCTTCTGTGTTGGCCATCTGAAATGCTTTCTATGTTGACCACCAGAATTACCTTCTATGTTCACCATCTGAATTACCTTCTGTGTTGCTCATCAGAACTACCTTCTGTGTTGACCATCAGAATTACCTTCTGTATTGACCATCAGTATACAATTCCGTGTTGACAATCAGAATTACCTTCTGTGTTGACAATCAGAACTACCTTCTGTATTGACCATCAGAATTACCTTCTGTGTTGACTATAAACATTACTTTCTGTGTTGACCATCAGAATTACCTTCTGTGTTGACCACCAGAATTACCTTCTGTGTTGACCACCAGAATTTCCTTATGTGTTGACCATCACAATTACGTTATGTGCTCACTATTACGTAATACTGGAAACCGTTATAAACCCCTGATCAATAGGTTTGGTCGGTGCAGTTTGCTCGTGGTTAAATTTTAGTTGATCACACTGTCTAAGTATAGTCCTGGCTATATGATATGCGATAAAACACAATCGGGAAGCGACAAATACCATAATATCGGCAGCTTTTGACTTCTGTGACCGGACAAGGCTCCTTTCTTCTAATGTAAATGTATCCAATAAATAAACCAAACACTAACGACCAGAACTCAAAACGTAACCCGAAATCCAAAACAACAGTACATGTATTGACAAAACATTGGTAGCAGCTAATGAAGTTTTCATATGAGAAAGTATATCAATAATAAATGAGGAACAGCAGTAGTGAATACTCAAATCCCAAAAATATATATCAAGAAATGAATCATTTTCAATGTAAATAGGATTGTAGCATAAATTTAATGTGCAAAGAGTAGAATTTTTTACTCCTTAATTTCTGCCAGATGTTTAATGGAATGATAAGAATGGATTTTGATGGTCTCTGTATAAAAAATGAAATTAATGAATGGAGTTTTACCGTCTCTGTATGAGAAATGAAATGAAATGAATGGTGTATTACCTTCTCTGTATGGGAAATGAAATGAATGATGTAATACCGTCTCTGTATAACACATGAAATGAATGGAGTATTACCATCTCTGTATGAGAAATGAAATGAAATGAATAGTGTTTTACCGTCTCTGTATGAGAAATGAAATGAAATGAATGATATATTACCGTCTCTGTATGGGAAATGAATGAATGG
>NW_008709363.1:0-1675 GCF_000327385.1 Lottia gigantea
TCACTTGTCGACTTGTCACCTTACCAAACATCATATCACACTTTACTCACCTTTCCCAACAGCAATATATTATCACATTTACTAACTCTTTCCCAACAGCAATATATTATCACATTTACTAACCTTTCCCAACAGCAATATATTATCACATTTACTCACCTTTCCCAACAGCAATATATTATCACATTTACTCACCTTTTCCTAACAGTAATATATTATCACATTTACTCAACTTTCCCAACAGCAATATATTATCACATTTACTCACCTTTCCCAACAGCAATATATTATCATATCAACTCACCTTTCCCAACAGCAATATATTATCACATTTACTCACCTTTCCCAACAGCAATATATTATCACATTTACTCACCTTTTCCTAACAGTAATATATTATCACATTTACTCACCTTTCCCAACAGCAATATATTATCACATTTACTCACCTTTCCCAACAGCAATATATTATCATATTTACTAACCTTTCCCAACAGCAATATATTTTCACATTTACTCACCTTTCCCAACAGCAATATATTATCACATTTACTCACCTTTCCCAACAGCAATATATTATCACATTTACTAACCTTTCCCAACAGCAATATATTATCATATTTACTCACCTTTCCCAACAGCAATATATTATCACATTTACTCACCTTTCCCAACAGCAATATATTATCACATTTACTCACCTTTCCCAACAGCAATATATTATCACATTTACTAACCTTTCCCACAAGCAATATATTATCACATTTACTAACCTTTCCCAACAGCAATATATTATCACATTTACTAACCTTTCCCAACAGCAATATATTATCATATTTACTCACCTTACAGAACAGCATGATATTATCACATTTACTCACCTTCCCAAAACGATACATTTTATGTAAAGTACCATTATCTAATGCTGAAGGTATCTTTCTAGTATAATCTTTGTGAAATATTTCAATATCCACATCTTTCATCTGATAGTCTAATTCACATTGCCTATACCAACCTATCAATATATCATAAACAAAATTGTCTGAATTGCTGAAAACCCATCAGATGACTGGAATAACAACATTATCAGTTAGAGGACAAAATTCTGGGTCATGTTAATATCAGATGACTGGAATAACAACCTTATCAGTTAGAGGACAAAATTCTGGGTCATGTTAATATCAGATGACTGGAATAACAACCTTATCAGTTAGAGGACAAAATTCTGGGTCATGTTAATATCAGATGACTGGAATAACAACCTTATCAGTTAGAGGACAAAATTCTGGGTCATGTTAATATCAGATGACTGGAATAACAACCTTATCAGTTAGAGGACAAAATTCTGGGTCATGTTAATATCAGATGACTGGAATAAGAACATTATCAGTTAGAGGACAAAATTCTGGGTCATGTTAATATGATCTCTATTAATACAGCAGAAAGATCTAATGTTGAATTTTTAATACAGCAGAGAGATCATCTTTAATGTTGAATTTTTAATATAGCAGAGAGATCATTTTTAATGCTGAATGTTTAATATAGCAGAGAAATCATCTCTAATGTTGAATTTTTGTTTGCACTTTTGTTTCTAAATTGACTTTTTTGACCGACCGTACATTAGTCTCAGATAAAGGAATTTTTTTTTAGCTAAGCCAATCAGTAATTGTGTTCC
>NW_008709363.1:7157-8482 GCF_000327385.1 Lottia gigantea
AAAAAAGCTCTGTAATTAAGGATGTATTAATCACTATTTCACAGTGGTATATCTATATTGCTCTAGAATAATTGATGTATTGATCACTATTTTAACAGTGGTACATCTATATTGCTCTAGAATAATTGATGTATTGATCACTATTATAACAGTGGTACATCTATATTGCTCTAGAATAATTGATGTATTGAGCACTATTTTAACAATGGTATTTTTATATGTATTGGGCACTATTTTAATAGTGAAAATATTTTCTAATATATATATATACCTATAGAAGGACATCTTCCTTTAGCAACGGTACGATGATTATTCACATCTTACTGTTGCTTGAACAATCCCATATTATCATCATTAGAGGCTTATAACCTTCATCATTGACGTGAAACTTGACAGAAAGGCACTTTCACTTGTCCTTAATTTTCATCAAAATTTCAGAAAATTCTGATGCTTCCTTCCATTAATTTTCAAAGTTTTCAGGTGGGATTTTACCCGGTTACGACGAAATGAGAGGGGGCATAACTCATTTGTGTAGTGGTACTTGCTTTGTTGAGTTATGGATTCGCAGGTCAAAAGGGGGATGTCAAAGCTCATTAATTACTCTTCACCATTCATACTATTCTCAATTGACCCCATTAATAATATGTCACTGATCAGCTCATAGTCATTAAACTAAAATTATCTATTGCCTTGTAAGTCAACAAAAAGGTTATTGGGCCAGATCTCTATACAAACTAAACCTGTAACCTTTAGATTTCTGCTCTGGTATGTTTACCGGGTACAGTTGGTTACCACGTGATAGAGCTCAATTTCGTTTTCCTGCAATTGGATATCATTAACAATTTCATCTGTAAACATGTTTTAAAGACATAACCCCCAGTCAGCACTGAAAACTATTTGATTCTGAATTAAGAACTATTTGAATCTGAATTCAGAAATATTTGAATCTGAATTAAAAAATATTTGAATCTGAATTCAAAAATATATGAATTTCCATTAAAAACTATGTCATTTTTATTGAGAACTATTTGAATTTTCATTGACAACTGATTTATTGACAACTATTTCATTATAAATTATTTCATTATAAACTATTTGAATTTTATTTGAGAACAACATTCATTTCTATTTAAAACTATTTCTTTTACAAACTATTTTAATCTGAATTGAGAACTATTTGAATTTTCATTAAGAGCTATTTGTTGCAAAAACTACTTGAATTTTCGTTGAGAACTATTTTAATTTTAATAGAGAACTATTTGTTTTTTTTTATTCTATAATTAAATCATATTGAAAATTCTGTACTATTGTCCTTTAAGTGTCAA
>NW_008709364.1:0-832 GCF_000327385.1 Lottia gigantea
ACTGAAGCAGTAGGCCTTCTTTGGTAAAAGTCACACATGGACTTCAATGTCTCAACAAAATGAATGGAGGTCCTTGAACTTTAGTGGGTTGAGCCTCCTCCCTCGGGTAGTTCAAAAGATGATAAAGTTAATTGCTCTAAGCTGTTTAAGATTGCTTGGCAAAGAAACCCGTTATATAACCAGTCTTTCAAGTTGGGGAAAGTTGATAAACCCAATGGCAGAATGCCATCAGCCTTTCTAAAGTTAGAGAAAAGGTATCCCAAGTGACATAGTAAGTAGGCTAAGCACCCTGATTTCTTAAAAAAAACCAATAACAGACTATATGACAAGCTTCAGTTAATTCAGATAGCAATTGATGGGAGCTAACTCTTATTAGATTTTCAGACCACAAAAAACTCTTCTTAAACCTCTCAGAGCCGTATATAGAGTCTGGCCAACTACGTCACAAGGCGCCATCTTGTTACCCTCTCTTAGCTACAAGATGGCCGACGTTATCCCTCGTAAACGCTCTAGAATTTACAGTTTTTAACCGATTTTGATAAAATTTGGTATGTCTATACAAAAACACAAAAAGAAGATAAATCTTGAATTTGAGCACTTTCCAATTATTAACCACCGAAATATTAAACCTGTAATCTTCCATATTAAAATAGCTAGGGCCTAGCTGTATATTCTACAGCTATATGGAACAATAGGCTAATCACTAGTTATAGTTTATGCAACATATTTATAAGTAATATAATGTATAATATAATTCATATTGTTTTTGATCAATAGGCCCGTGTGCCTGACGACTGTCAAAACGGTGCATAAACTATAACCAATGATTTTT
>NW_008709364.1:1189-2997 GCF_000327385.1 Lottia gigantea
AATTACACAAGTGAAAAGACTTAGTGTTCACATTATAGTCTAGACCCACAGTCTACATTGCCCTTCCATATTTTTCTGCAAATGTTAATAATGAAATAACATAAACAATGGTGGCGTTTCATTTGATCTCTAAAGGGGTGGGGTAATACTGATAGGCATTTAGGAAATCAATGATATTGATAGGGAGAAGGGTGGTGGTGGGGGGGGTTTAGGTTGAAAATCAGAACCAGCGCAAATATTAGAATTAGGAGCCATGGCCCCTTGCCTCACCGTTCAAGCACCAATATGGCGCACACCTTTAAATTATACTGTTTGTTTTGGTGATTGGAAGTAAATAATACTAAATACTAAATAAGTAAATAGTCTTAGAATTTCACATTTATAGAAAAACATAAATCGATCGAGGAAGTGTAGGCCTATCAGAAATGTTGTTGACAGTGTCTCAGAAGCCATAGTGCATGCTCCTCGTCTAGGCCTAGGCTTAGAGAGCCAGTGCGTGGAAAGAAACCCTCTCACAAAGTTTCCATATCTATTATATCCAGTTTTTAGACCTGAACATAACACAATTTGCAAAACCCCTGAAATTATCGAATGTACTTACATCGCATAGAAAAGAGTTGTCGTGGGGAGTCCAGTCGGATCGTTTGACCTTTACTTCCCATTCTCTGCGTCTCCTTTTATCCTTAGGGAACCTGTGCATCAATATACCTTCTCCAGATTTGACAGAGCATTTCTATGCCACATATCGAGGCATTCTGTTGCCAGACAAGACCAGGAATTAGGCTTAAACAACGTAAAGAATACCCAGGCTCCTACGCCTAAACGTCGCGGGAAGGGTAACAATATGGCGGCCTTCAATCACGTGACCGCTCTGCGCCAATCATGGTTCAGCGCGGCGAGATCACAAGTTGGCCAGACTCTCTCTATATACGGCTCTGAAACCTCTATAACAGGCTGAGTTTGGTTTCAATGATGTTATTTGTGGTTCACATCCTTGCCCCTTTGCTCAAAATTCTACCTTAAGTAAGGTTCTTCAAGCTCTAGCCTACGTAGGCCTATGTCTAGGCTAAGGCTAGGCTATAAGTTGGGTTAAGCCTCGCTAATAGGCCTATTATTTATAAATTTACAAAGTAAAAAAAAAACGAAGTAGGCTAGGCTTAAATTTCCTACTTTTTTCATTCTTTTTTTTTTGTAGTAAGTTCTAGCCTTATTTTCTAAAGCGTTTACATATTTTAAAATAAAGCCTTATTTAGTCGTTATTGAAATAAGCCTAGCTTATCTTACCAATCTCAATGGCGTATTGGACCTCAAATTTTAAATCAAGTTTTTTTTAATTTAGATGTCCAAAACTTAATTAAAAACTTGTTCAATTTGTGCTATGTATATAAATAAAGATTTTTAAAAATAAAATTTCAATATTTACAAGTTTTTTCCATATTTTCGGGTTCACTTAAATCGTGTTCCGTAGCGTCGCTCATCTTCTTAGCCTTGAGGATAATTGACGTCGAATTACGTCTTAAGCCTTCCGCTCGTTGCATAGCAGTAAATTATCACTACGCCTCTTACGAACGACATTTTAATTTCTATTTTGGAATTTTTTAGTCAAAGTGGCAGTAACGAATCAAGACAAGCGCCTGAAGTGCTTTGGTTTCGCTTAATTTTGTGTATTAAGCGTCTAGTTCTGTTTTTGCCCTGGGACTATTTTGCCTACTCTTTGCCAAAGACAAAGTAGTCCGTCAGAAAGACGAAATAGGCTCCTTTCTTTGAGTTTTATGCTATTTTTAAAACTTTTGAATAAAGAAATTATT
>NW_008709365.1:0-1093 GCF_000327385.1 Lottia gigantea
GTCATACTAAGCCGGCTGCAGACTACAAATAACTCACAAATTGACTTGTTTTACTCTATTTTGCTAAATAAGGAGAAAACTAATAAATCTTGCACAAATTGAGATCTTTTTACATGAAACTAGATTGAAGAGCTGTCCATTGTTCAACTGAACAAGCGTAAAGTGTGTGCCAGAGTCACTGTCAAAGTGTGGTGTCTTGATGTGTTTAAAAATATGTTTGACATAAGCAACAACTAAATCAAACCTGACTGGCAAATAAGATTACACACATCCCTAAACCACTGTTTCATTTTGTGGCGAATGAGGCACTTTTTTAAAGGAAGACGTAGGCTTAATTATTTGTTTTTTTTTAATTCATTCTGTTGCCATTTTTTGTTTTTTTCAAATTTTTTTTTTAAGTATAAGGAGCATAATTCTTAGGCCTCTTTTTTATGTCTTGATCAACATTTCTGTGGTGTGTAGAAAATGAGAGAAGACACTGCCATGGTTTTCACTGTCTGGTTTGCGTTTGTATAAATTTTCGGTTTAGCTATGATTTGCGGAATTCAGAAATGAAATGAATGGAGACTTTACGTCTCACATTTCTGCAGCTGCCTTCAATTTTGTTTGAGATGGAATTGTCGCGGGGATCTTTAACGTGCACAGCCTGCAGCACACTAGGCAAAGGTTTTATTGTTCCATTCGCATGACTGCGCGTCTGTTGAATTTACAGCTTGACTAATTTGTCTGGTAAGGAAATCTAGAGTGTTGGTCAGTTGGAAAACAGGAAAACAGGTCTATCAGCTGTTCAATTATAGAATGAGACTCGCAGAAAATAAAAAATAATTTCATTTTGCTGATAAATATGTTTTTGTCATCTAAACAAATTCTAAATTGTTTAAAGATGAATTCTTTAATGCTGCCTGGTTTGATTATTCAGTAATGCATTTTACTTTCAGTTTGGATTTGTTTTTAGTCATGTTTTTTTGATGTTGTTGTTGTGATTGTGAGGTGTTCTCTCCGCTGGTGCAGAGCACTGGACAGATAGGTCTTTAGTACAGATATCTGCCACTGTTCTATTCATTCTGTAAGATCTTCAGTGTGGCTCGAGATA
>NW_008709365.1:7682-9001 GCF_000327385.1 Lottia gigantea
AAAGAGGTCAAATGCTGATCTCAAGCCATAGTCTGAAGATCTTAGTAAGACGGAAGGAAGGAAGGAATAGAACAGTGGCAGATATCTGTAGAAAGACCCATCTGGCCATGCTCTGCACATCTCACACTCACACTCACAAAAGAGGTTACTATAAAGAGATCCAAACTGAAAGGAAAATACACTAAAGACTAAACAAACCAGCCTGCATTAAGGAAACCATCTTTATTTTTTTGAGCAATTTAAGTTTACTATAGATAAAAAATTAAATTCGTTTCTATTTTTTTTTCCCCCAGTCCAATTCTACAATTGAACAGCTGGTAGACCTGTTTTCCAAACAACCCTACACTCGTAGATTACCTTACAAGACAAATTAATCGAGCTCTAGTTTGGAGAAAAAATTATGACCCACATTTGAAGAAAATCAAGACGTGATAATTTTAGCTAAAAATTTATTCATAAAAAAACAAAAATATCATCTTAAAAAATTATTTGGATTACAGAAAAATGTTTATTAAAAACAACATGGCGAACAGAGTCTTGAAATTTATTGATTACAAATAACATAAAAACCTCACAGATATTACAGGCTATTCATTATTCCCAAACCCAGAAAGAAAATACAATTTCAAATATTGAAATCTTAATTTAGATCAAAACATAGTCCACATATAGGCATAACAAATATCAATAGAAATAGCTTAGGTACATTCATACCAAATCAAACACTATGGAAATAATTTTTTTTCTACTTTTGCTTTCAACCTTAAAATTATTTTATTGTTTCAATTTGGATTGCAATGTATCTGGAATATCCTGTTCAAATATTATACAAATATATTTATTTATAAGTAAGTGGGAGCTATTTTACTTTTATACTACTTTCATCAGAACTTCAGGATACAATAAAATGACGCGTAAAATTCTAAATCAACTATAACTGTCTTATTTTTCAATAAAAACTAGATCTGTAAAAAGTTTCAAGGTTGTCATTCTTACAAAAATCTGGAAAACAGAACAAATTCAGAACAAACAAATTTATTACCTGACTATAGTTGTACTTTGTTGAAATCTTCTTTCTAACTGTTTTTACTGAAATCTTCTTAAATAATGACTTTGTCAAATAACATAAAAACTTTACAGATATCACTGGCTCTCCATATTTCCAAAAGACTGAAAGAAAATATAATTTCAAACATTAAAATCTTAATTTAGATCAAAACTTAGTCCAAATATGGGCATAACAAATATAAATAGAAATAGCTTGAGGTATATTCGTACCAAATAAAACACTGCAGAAATAATTTTTTTTTTACTTTTGC
>NW_008709365.1:15534-16528 GCF_000327385.1 Lottia gigantea
ACACTCACAAAAGAGGTTACTATAGAGAGATCCAAACTGAAAGGAAAATACACTAAAGACTAAACAAACCAGCCTGCATTAAGGAAACCATCTTTATTTTTTTGAGCAATTTAAGTTTACTATAGATAAAAAATTAAATTCGTTTCTATTTTTTTTTTCCCCCAGTCCAATTCTACAATTGAACAGCTGGTAGATCTGTTTTCCAAACAACCCTACACTCGTAGATTACCTTACAAGACAAATTAATCGAGCTCTAAATTCAACAGGCGCAGTCTTTTGAATGGAACACGAAAACCTTTGCCCAGTGTGCTACAGGCTGTGTACGAAACGTTAAAAGGTCCCTGGACAATTCAATCTAAGACAAAATTTTTAGGCTAATGCCTATATGTCGTGGCAAAATTTCCCTTATTGCACACGGCATGGAAGGCTATACACAGCCCGTCTTCATTAGCAATAATAAAACTTGCCAATCTTGCAATCATTTACGATTGCAAACATTTGGAGTTGTTCAAACTACCTCCGCCTTTGGTAAAAACTGTCTAAATATCGTCTTAGAGTCGTGTCAAGACAAATTTATTTACCCGCGACGAAATGACACGGAGGCGGTTTGGCCTGTAATAAAATTACATTGTATGACAATCGAGACTTGAGCGTCTATTTAGCTTTGATAGTGTGACAATCAAGACTAGTATCTACTTTCGTTTTTCAACAAACATGGCGGACACGGTCTTGAAATTCATTGTTTACATTCATCAAATTGTGAAAATAAGCCAATTAAAGTCTATTCTGCATAATTCTTTGTGCTGATTCTTGAGGGGATACATCGAGGCGTGTCTCTATGGCTTCAGTACGAGATGCCAGTGCCTTGGGAGGTTTCAATGAGACTAAATGTGAGGAAGTTCTCACCACTCTATACCGCAATCCAACCCTGTGCAGAGATGTGATGTCAAAACTAACTGCACTCAACCCTTCTTCTCCCACTCTGGTGTCTCTC
>NW_008709365.1:34159-35339 GCF_000327385.1 Lottia gigantea
CTAGGCAAAGTTTTATTGTTCCATTCGCATGACTGCGCGTCTGTTGAATTTACAGCTTGACTAATTTGTCTGGTAAGGAAATCTAGAGTGTTGGTCAGTTGGAAAACAGGTCTATCAGCTGTTCAATTATAGAATGAGACTCGCAGAAAATAAAAAATAATTTCATTTTGCTGATAAATATGTTTTTGTCATCTAAACAAATTTTAAATTGTTTAAAGATTGAATTCTTTAGTGCGGCCTGGTTTGATTATTCAGTAATGCATTTTACTTTCAGTTTGGATTTGTTTTTAGTCATGTTTTTTTGATGTTGTTGTTGTGATTGTGAGGTGTTCTCTCCGCTGGTGCAGAGCACTGGACAGATAGGTCTTTAGTACAGATATCTGCCACTGTTCTATTCATTCTGTAAGATCTTCAGTGTGGCTCGAGATAGCTATTTGATCTCGTTTTGAGGGATGTTGTCTTTCAGACTACAAGTTTGGAGCTTGGTGAATATTTCATTGCGTGGAGAAACAAAAGCACGGGATAAGAAGGGTTGACTGCTGTTGGTTTTGACATCACATCTCTGCAGCGGGTTGGACTGTGGGGTAGTACTAACAGAGTGGTGAGAACTTCCTCACATTTAGTCTCGTTAAAACCTCCTAATGCCCTGGCATCTCATACTGAAGCAATGGAGACACACCACAAAGTACCCCCTCAAGAATCAACACCAAAAATCATAAAGAATAGCCTTTAATTTGCTTATTTTCACAATTTAATGAATGTAAATGAAATGGGTGGTCAGCAAATAGGTTCTGAGAAACCACACATCTAATTAAGTTTTTAAAAGTTTATTATAACATATAACAAAAACCCTGAAATATTCAAAGCAGAATATTATACAGTGAAAGATAGTAATAGAAAATACATAATATATACAATATAAAGGATTATACAAAAATAGCTCTGTCGTCTTAACCTTCTTATTATTGGAAGAATAATAAGAGTAACCTGCGGTGGTTCCAATTACTTAGAATGAATATATATATATTAAATGCCTAACATGTTAATGAAATATAAACAAAGGCTTACCCTAAAGAGGGGTTTTAAACACCAATAGGTATCAAGCAAAGGGCTTGAATACAAACTATTATATAGCCTAAAATGAAATGAGTTATGATGTAATATTTATATGTTGAAACAG
>NW_008709365.1:42152-43346 GCF_000327385.1 Lottia gigantea
TATTTTTTTGAGCAATTTAAGTTTACTATAGATAAAAAATTAAATTCGTTTCTATTTTTTTTTTCCCCCAGTCCAATTCTACAATTGAACAGCTGGTAGACCTGTTTTCCAAACAACCCTACACTCGTAGATTACCTTACAAGACAAATTAATCGAGCTCTAAATTCAACAGGCGCAGTCTTTTGAATGGAACACGAAAACCTTTGCCCAGTGTGCTACAGGCTGTGTACGAAACGTTAAAAGGTCCCTGGACAATTCAATCTAAGACAAAATTTTTAGGCTAATGCCTATATGTCGTGTGCAAAATTTCCCTTATTTCCCGTCTTCATTAGCAGCTGCAGAAATGTGGGACGTAAACTCTCCATTCATTTCATTTCCGAAATTCCGCAAATCACAAGTAAGGATTTATCAAAACACAAACCAGGCATCTAGAAACCAGCGTAGTAGGGCCTTCTCACATTTTCCAACACCAAAGAAAAGTTGATAAAGGCTTGGAATGTTGTTTACTTGTTTGCTTGTTTGCTTGTTTTTTTTTGTTTTTTTATTTTGTTGATTTAAAAAAAGAAAAAGGAAAAAGAATGAATTGAAAATATAATACAAAAAAAAAACAAATAAATAGGCCTACTTCTTTCTTAAAACAGGCTCCTCATTCCCCACAAAATGAGACGGTATTTGAGGGATGTGTGCAATCTTATATGCCAGTCAGGCTTGACTTTGTTGTTGTTTGTTGCTCATGATATCAAACATATTTTTAAACAAATCAAGACTCCACACTTTGACAGAGACTCTGGTAAATTTTATGCTTCTTAAGTTTAACCATGGACAGCCCCTTAATCTAGTTTCATGCAAAAAAGATCCAAATTCGTGGTAGTTTCATTAGTTTTCTCTTTATTTTGCGAAACAGAGTGAAATGGGTTGAATTGTCAGTTATTTGTAGTCTGAATTCGGCTTAGTACGGACTGAGTTGTCTTTTCCTGTTACTAGCTCTCAGATTTAAGAAATCAATAAAGGTATTCAGACGTCATTTCGCCCGCTTTACCACTTCGCCCCAGGGTCTCTTGAAAAAAAATAATAAAACTTGCCAATCTTGCAATCATTTACGATTGCAAACATTTGGAGTTGTTCAAACTACCTCCGCCTTTGGTAAAAACTGTCTAAATATCGTCTTAGAGTCGTGTCAAGACAAATTTATTT
>NW_008709366.1:0-2998 GCF_000327385.1 Lottia gigantea
AATGGGGGGAAAAGATCAATAAAGGATCATGAAGGGTGTAATAGAAAAAAAAGTGGGGAAAAAGGGGGGGGGGGGGGTTGCTGGTAATTCAATCGATCAAAGTTCCCGAAAAGGGTAATAGAAAGAAAAAAGGTTGAAAACCCCTGTTCTATCACAATTATATGCATTATTTAATACTCAGAATTGCATGCAGTTTGGGGTGGCTCCTCCTATGAACCCCTTCCTACTTTGCCCCTCAATTATTCCCTTTTTTATACCCTTATTTTATTTTTCTTTCCCCCTCTTTTCTCACATTCTTTCTTTTTTCTTTTTTTCAGGTCTTCTGGTTTTCCAACAGTTATTAGATAATCTAACCAAACCAACGACTACCATTCGACTACCAATCAACAAGAAATACCATGATCAGAACGAGTTTGTAAGTATGGAGGAGATCGAGTAACTCACACCACGCCATCAAGGGCTGAGTTTCACCGCCATGTCATTCGACCCGACCAGATCAAACGAAGGATCAACAACCAAACCAACGACATATAATCATTCAATTTGAACCAATCCAACTACTACGACTACCAACAACTATCTAGTTTTGGATATGAGTATCCGCTGGAAGCGAATGTTTACCTACCTACCACCAGTACGCAACCTTGGTATAATTATAGTTAGATTACAATGGAGACCCCAAAAAAATAATAGCGAAACGAAAATGTAATCTAATTTTAATAAGATCGATTTCGAACAGAATACGACAATAAAACTAGTAAGATTTTCGGACTATAGTATACTGCTGTTGTCACTAGTGAAGTTGGAAGTGAGGATTCAATTTCAACAATGAACAAATTTTTGTATATAAACTTTCGATTTGAAAGGATAATAATATTGAATTGATGGTATTGAATTAAGAAGGATACCGAACCACCACCTTGTACCACCGATAATGTACCACCGTATGTTTCAATATCTATCAATTCTATGTATTGTACTTGAAAGTACTTGTGTTAAGTTTCAGGGTAGTACGACGTTATTTTACAAATCTGGTGATATTTTGGTAGAAGAAGAACAAGTTGGATCTGTCAAGTTATGTTACATTCTCGGGGACAGGTCAGTATTTTTGTAGTTTGAATATTATAAGTTTGAAGTTATAAGTTTTGGGATTTTTTCAGCGGAAGTGTACCTCAAAAAGGCAATCTAGGTTGGATTGGTTAATGCCTAATATCCATTCGTTGTCTGTCAATACCATAATCTTTTAGATATATGTATCTGGATTAGTCCGTACGATCAAGTTAAGGCCTTATCACCAAAAGCAAATGATACATGGATACATAAGCAATGGTGGTGCTATAAATAATTAGGCTGAGGCCGAGTATAGGTAATAGAATTGTCAAGGGTACTCTCAGGTTTGTGTTTCCAAATGTACAATTGTAGGACATTTAAAAGTGGAGGGAAGGGTTAGTTTTGGGGATAAAAAAAAAAAGAGTAGGCTAATACCGATGTCCTAGCGAAAGTTCCCTCATTGTACACTGCATGGTGTTGTCTGTCCTCATTCACCCAACAGGTGTAGAAAAGTGAGACGAAAAAAATCCACACCATTTCATTCCTTTTGTGTGGTTGGAATATTTATCTCCCCTTTTCTTGATTTCTTTTTCAAGAGAGTTGATATCAAAGAAGTTAGAAAGTTTACCAGACGACAGTGTCGTTATAGAGAAAACGGGAGATGAAATTCAAAATATTGTCAACAAATGTCCCACCGACGTCAATCATTCTGTACAGAAACGTTCAGCTAATTTTGGGATGATATATCCGGGTTAGTATTATTATATACTTTTATCACGTTTTATAGGTGGGATATTGACTGAGTTATATATCTTATAAAAGAAAGTTTTCACTTGCCTATAACTGTCAAAACCATTCAGAAATTTAACACTTTCGATATACCAGGGCGTCGAGTGACAGATATATATACTAAGTTATAGTCATATGCATTATTGCTTTACCAATTATCAATAAAACTCAAATCAAAAATAACCAATTTTACTGAATTAAAATTGACCGACAGTTCGTCTACAATTTTGATCATTTTCCAAAGCAGATTTTACAAGTATTATGACGTCATTATTTAAAGGAAGACTACCTCTAAGAATGAACATCAAATTTAAATTACCAGATATCATATCTAAAGAACAGAATCCTTGTTTATAAATCCATTAAACTGTGTATTAATTGGACAACCCCTAAATTTTAAATGCTTATCGGGGACACTGATAGCATCAATTTGCACAATTCTTGCAATTCCACAAAAAAAATAAATGTTTGATGATGTCATTAATTGCAAAATTTGCTTGTTTCACATAAAGCCATACTTTTGATAAGTACCTGCAATTTTATGGATAAATACTCAGTGAATATGGATTAGGGCGAACAAGTTTTAGGGCGAACATGGGACTATGTTTGAGGGCAAACATGTTTTAGGGCGAACGGACCCGTATTAGTTTCACTTTATGACACAATACATGTAATATTTTATTTTCTATAAAGGTACCAAATGGTGTGGAAGAGGAAATGCTGCAGCTAATTTTACTGATTTAGGAGAAAAAAGGGAGACTGATATTTGTTGCAGAGGCCACGATTATTGTCCCGACACCATCGGATCATTTTCATCAAAACACGGCCTGTTTAATGCCGGATTATTTACTAAGTAAGACTTCCTTTTTAATGAAAATTAAATCCATTCTTTTTGTCCTAAATTGCAAAAAGTCCTTAAGCTCAACTGTTGAAGATTTTATTATAATGAATTGTGCACGAGCTGTACATATATTTTGTTATCTTTGTCGTCGTATATTTCTGTGTCTTACACTCTTTATTGTTTTTATCCATGAAATTTTACTTATCAAAAATCTATTTTTTCATTCAAGATCTCATTGTGATTGTGAAAATGAATTTTATGATTGTTTGAAGAATTCTACTGATGAGCTGGGATCAGTCATCGGAAACATTTATTTCA
>NW_008709367.1:0-965 GCF_000327385.1 Lottia gigantea
TTTTAATGTTGTATGATTGTGATTGAGTGAAGTTGCCCATAGAAAATGAAAGAAACAAAATATCTAATTCAAAATACCCTACCATACCCAATATCACATCAAAATTAATTATCTAAAAACTTTTAAAAAAAAGAAATGTCCCTCAAAATTTCATAATTTTACTCGAACCAGACGCAGCCGATTCTATCCAATCAAAAGTGAGCTTACATTCTACTCAAGGCTACATGGTTTTCAAATTTGTAATCTCTAAGCCAGTAGGACGTTTGGAAATTTTGGAACACTTTGATGGACATTCCTAACTACTCTAATGGTTAATTCAAAGGGACAGATGCGCCATTTTTTTTACCAATCGTACTTTAGTCTCAGAAACAGGAATATTTTAGCTAAGCCAATCAGTGATAGTGTTCACAGCTCACTGTCAAAATTTGGGCCTTCAAATCCATGTGTGTCCAGAATTATTCACGTTCGAAAGTTAAAATGACGAGTCGTCTTTTCTTGAGACACTGTGATATATAGAAAAGACATCTATAGAAATAGTGAGTAAAATTCCTAGTTTGAGATATTTTTAAAGGAATTATGTGATTTTCGTACATTTCTAGTGCTTCTGAAGATTATTTACATATATTCAAGACTCAAGTTAACCTCCCAAAATGGCGCATCTGTCCCTTTAATATATATTTTACATAAGATGCTCTTAAATGCACGTGGGGAAGGGTCCATTTAAAGTCCAGGGAAGTTAGGTAGAGGACCGATACATTAGTTCATGTTTTCAATTTGAGTAATTTTGAACTGCAGTCACCAGAATTCCCAAAAAAGCCAAAAAGCAACCTCTCTCTCCCTTCATGATTTCACAAGGGTAGTGCAAGTTTTCAATAGATAAACCCTTGATCATGTAACTATCATCAAAAATGATGAGGCATTCAGTTTTGCATAATATTTTGTTTCAACAAATCCATTTGGTTGAG
>NW_008709367.1:2185-2996 GCF_000327385.1 Lottia gigantea
TTCAGTTTCGACCGATTCAAGGTCAGCAGTTTGTCCGTCTGTTGGGGAACTATTTGCATCTGTTTTAGCCTCATGAGACTGAAGAGTTGTGTCCTTGGATATGTCACTTTTGGTTTCTGCATCGTGTGCTGTGACCTCCGTGGAAGTAATACTGTTAGTTTTAAACGAGTCCGCATAATCCAAAACATTTGGAATAATGTCGTCCACAGGTTTTTCTGATTTTTGTGATGAAGATGGCGACTCCGGCACGTTTTCCGCAGTTTGAGACACATACTCGGGGTCACGCATCAAAGAATGATGCGACTCTTCCTCAAATGTGGGAACTTCTGAATGTTTTTGCGGAGTTGAGTTGCCAGATTTTGGATTTCCCAGAAGATCGTGAACACTAGTGTCACGTGACAAAGCACCACACGAACACATGCTGTCTACCTCGGAGCGTAAACTGTCAACCGTAGTGGAGCGACTCGGTCTCATGCTATCCATGTCTGTTGATAATTCGTTGTGTGCTAGATCTGGATGATCAAGGCTACTGTTGCCATGGTGATGTTTGTGATGAAACATGGGACAATCGTGAGCGTGGTAAATTGGATGTTTACTCGTGCCATCACTGTAATAAAATCAAAAATAAATATTTAAATCCAGCAAAATTGACCAATCAGATTGCAATACACTAATCCGAAACATATACTAAATATTATGATGTCATCCGCAAATTCAGACAAAAGTCGGCCATTTTGGACAAGGCAAAAATACACCAAATATGCTTACAAACTATATTTATCTAAGTGTACAGAGGTTTATTAATACAGCA
>NW_008709368.1:0-1130 GCF_000327385.1 Lottia gigantea
AAAGTAGCTGGCTTAACTTGATATGGTTATAACATTTATTGATAATTTGAAAATTATGTGTAAAAAACTCAAATTTGACCTACTGGGGTACTTCAGGACCATCGAGATTCAATAGGTGTTATAGTCAATTTTTAACCAAAATGGCCCCAAAATTAGTTGAAATATCCCTTACAAAGTGGTCAAAATGGTACCAAATAATTTTTTATTTCATTGAACAAATTTAACAATGAATAATATATTAATGTTTTGACAGTATGTTGTTTGTATTTCGGTGCCGAAATAGGTGTAGGGGGATTGGATCAGGGACCAATAAGATAGAGGTGTTTTGGTCGTATCACGGCATATCCTTTCGGGAAAAAATATCAAGAGTTTTTGGCATATTACTAGTGCAGCAAGGTAATTTCACCAGTCTCAACTGACCTGTATTTAAATTGAACAGGTCTCATCTTGGTAAAATATTATGTACTATTCATATTGAATATATCCATAAATTTATTTAATAATTTGAATAAGTGTGTATAACAGTTTAACCTTAATCTTTGAAATAATGTACTGTGTCAATGTTTATTATCGATCAAATTTGTTAAGATTTTTTAATAGTTTCCGTATGGTGCAATACAATTCTTACAGGTGTATTGAAACTCGGCCCCAGTTTCAACCAATTCTATATATTACTTGGCTGTCATGGAAAAATTTGACTTGGTTTAAACAGTATTTATTTCAAAACAAATATACACATCATCACCTCAATAAGCTATAAACTATTGTCTTTTTTCTTTCATTAATCATCACATAAGTTACAAACTATTATTATTAGTCTTTGATAATCACTCAGATAAGCTACTAATTATAATTAATTATCAAAGTTAGAATATTTTTAAACTAGGGACATTTTTAATTTTGAGGGTGGGGGGATCATTTCGACCAATGATTTTGGTTGAAATCAAAGAGTAATTTTAGGGGCCATTTTGACTATTGTATTTGGGGTCATTTCGACTAATTTGGACTTTTGGGGCCATTTTGACATGGGGACATTTCGGTTTAGTGCCAAATTGACTTTAACCTAAGATAACTAGCTTTAGGAGTACATTACAATTTAATTTTATTCACTGAAATCCAGTTTTAGCACT
>NW_008709368.1:2217-2998 GCF_000327385.1 Lottia gigantea
GAACAAATTCATTGGTGAATAAAATGTTATTGATAATGACAAATGAAAATAGTTGAGAGGGGATGAGGGTGTTTATCGTTAATCAAAATAAAATAATCTTCGTTTTAAAACGGAGGCCATACTTCGACAGCGTTAGCTAGGTGTCAAAACGTTTTGTAGATGATATAAAGTTATGAACAGTTTGAAAGATATACAGATTTGTTTCTAAAGATAATTTTGGATTGCCGTTAAGAAGTGTTAATATGCAACGTAAATGAATAGGGAGAAGATTAATTGTATTGTTTCGTTGTTTTGAAAAGTTGCGACAGTAGAGAAGAAAGTGTTCAGAATTTTCAAAGGTGTGGCCGCATGAACAGGATGGATTGTCGGATATGTGCATTAAGAATTTGTGAGCGTTTAGTTGACTTTTATAATGACGTAGTTTGGTATGTATTATTTGTGATGGACGGTCGCCAGAGTAGAAATATAATGGTACAGAGGATTTTGAGGTGAATTTTACAAGCAGAGATTTAAGCTGAGAGAGGGAAGAAGAATTACGAATTGAGTCGGGCAGATTGTTCCAGATTTGTACAGTAGATGGGAGAAAAGATGATTTGTAAGCTATTTTAATATACATGAACATATTTGAATCACATTACATAGAGGTATAAGATGTAAGTACGTGTATCATATAACACACTCTCATTATACTCTATAACACTTACCTATGGTCATACTTTTGAGACGATTTTAATATACGTGAACATATTTGAATCACATTACATAGAGGTATAAGATGTAA
>NW_008709369.1:0-2992 GCF_000327385.1 Lottia gigantea
CATAATAAATACTAGACCTCTATTAAACCAATCATATAATCTAAATAATATTCTTGTTATTAGACTCTACAATCAAATATATAACATAATAAATACTAGACCTGTATCAAACCAATCATATAATCTAAATAATATTCTTGTTATTAGACTCTACAATCAAATATATAACATAATAAATACTAGACCTCTATCAAACCAATCATATAATCTAAATAATATTCTTGTTATTAGACTCTACAATCAAATATATAACATAATAAATACTAGACCTGTATCAAACCAATCATATAATCAAAATAATATTCTTGTTACTAGACTCTACAATCAGATATATAACATAATAAATACTAGACCTCTACCAAACCAATCATATAATCTAAATAATATTCTTGTTATTAGACTCTACAATCAGATATATAACATAATAAATACTAGACCTCTATCAAACCAATCATATAATCTAAATAATATTCTTGTTACTAGACTCTACAATCAAATATATAACATAATAAATACTAGACCTGTATCAAACCAATCATATAATCAAAATAATATTCTTGTTACTAGACTCTACAATCAGATATATAACATAATAAATACTAGACCTCTACCAAACCAATCATATAATCTAAATAATATTCTTGTTATTAGACTCTACAATCAGATATATATCATAATAAATACTAGACCTCTACCAAACCAATCATATAATCTAAATAATATTCTTGTTATTAGACTCTACAATCAGATATATAACATAATAAATACTAGACCTGTATCAAACCAATCATATAATCAAAATAATATCCTTGTTACTAGACTCTACAATCAAATATATAACATAATAAATACTAGACCTGTATCAAACCAATCATATAATCTAAATAATATTCTTGTTATTAGACTCTACAATCAAATATATAACATAATAAAAACTAGACCTGTATCAAACCAATCATATAATCAAAATAATATTCTTGTCATTAGACTCTACAATCAGATATATAACATAATAAATACTAGACCTCTATCAAACCAATCATATAATCTAAATAATATTCTTGTTACTAGACTCTACAATCAAATATATAACATAATAAATACTAGACCTGTATCAAACCAATCATAAAATCAAAATAATATTATTGTTATTAGACTCTACAATCAGATATATAACATAATAAATACTAGACCTCTATCAAACCAATCATGAAATCTAAATAATATTCTTGTTATTAGACTCTACAATCAAATATATAACATAATAAATACTAGACCTCTATCAAACCAATCATATAATCTAAATAATATTCTTGTTATTAGACTCTACAATCAGATATATAACATAATAAATACTAGACCTGTATCAAACCAATCATATAATCTAAATAATATTCTTGTTATTAGACTCTACAATCAAATATATAACATAATAAATACTAGACCTGTATCAAACCAATCATATAATCTAAATAATATTCTTGTTATTAGACTCTACAATCAAATATATAACATAATAAATACTAGACCTCTATCAAACCGATCATATAATCTAAATAATATTCTTGTTATTAGACTCTACAATCAAATATATAACATAATAAATACTAGACCTCTATCAAACCAATCATATAATCTAAATAATATTCTTGTTACTAGACTCTACAATCAGATATATAACATAATAAATACTAGACCTGTATCAAACCAATCATATAATCTAAATAATATTCTTGTTATTAGACTCTACAATCAGATATATAACATAATAAATACTAGACCTCTATCAAACCAATCATATAATCTAAATAATATTCTTGTTATTAGACTCTACAATCAAATAATATATAACATAATAAATACTAGACCTCTATCAAACCAATCATATAATCTAAATAATATTCTTGTTATTAGACTCTACAATCAAATATATAACATAATAAATACTAGACCTCTATCAAACCAATCATATAATCTAAATAATATTCTTGTTATTAGACTCTACAATCAGATATATAACATAATAAATACTAGACCTCTATCAAACCAATCTTATAATCTAAATAATATTCTTGTTATCAGACTCTACAATCAAATATATAACATAATAAATACTAGACCTGTATCAAACCAATCATATAATCTAAATAATATTCTTGTTATTAGACTCTACAATCAAATATATAACATAATAAATACTAGACCTGTATCAAACCAATCATATAATCTAAATAATATTCTTGTTA
Organism: Lottia gigantea; assembly: GCF_000327385.1. Lineage (NCBI taxonomy): Eukaryota > Metazoa > Mollusca > Gastropoda > Lottiidae > Lottia > Lottia gigantea. Next base: position 2,247 of record NW_008709369.1, read on the forward strand.
TTAGACTCTACAATCAGATATATAACATAATAAACACTAGACCTCTATCAAACCAATCTTATAATCTAAATAATATTCTTGTTATTAGACTCTACAATCAGATATATAACATAATAAATACTAGACCTCTATCAAACCAATCATTTAATCTAAATAATATTCTTGTTATTAGACTCTACAATCAAATATATAACATAATAAATACTAGACCTCTATCAAACCAATCAAATAATCTGAATAATATTCTTGTTACTAGACTCTACAATCAAATATATAACATAATAAATACTAGACCTGTATCAAACCAATCATATAATCTAAATAATATTCTTGTTATTAGACTCTACAATCAAATATATAACATAATAAATACTAGACCTGTATCAAACCAATCATATAATCTAAATAATATTCTTGTTATTAGACTCTACAATCAAATATATAACATAATAAATACTAGACCTGTATCAAACCAATCATATAATCTAAATAATATTCTTGTTATTAGACTCTACAATCAAATATATAACATAATAAATACTAGACCTGTATCAAACCAATCATATAATCTAAATAATATTCTTGTTACTAGACTCTACAATCAAATATATAACATAATAAATACTAGACCTGTATCAAACCAATCATATAATCTAACTCTAAAAGAGGTATTAGTTTATCTATTTCAAATATATATAGTTATAATATACATACCAAAGCATGTTCATTATAGACTTCTGGTACAA
>NW_008709370.1:0-1344 GCF_000327385.1 Lottia gigantea
AGGTAGCTCGTTAATTTCAGACAGAGGATCTCATGAAAATCCGAGAAAACCCGAATGATGTAATCGGGATTACTGGTATTTTCCGTCATTGGATAGGTAAGCTCGTTAAATTCAAGACAGAGGTTCTTGAGAAAATTTCCGAGAAAACCCGAATGATGTAGTCGGGATTACCGATATTTTCCGTTATTGGATAGGTAAGCTCGTTTATTCAAGACAGAGATTCTCATGAAAATCCGAGAAAACCCGAATGATGTAATCGGGATTACCGTAAACTGACTCAACCTCTGTCCACATTTTTACCGTTATTGCCTAAAATCATGGATTAACCACGTAAAACTAATTCAAACTTGTTTTTTCAAGATTATTGTATAAGATTTGTAGCACAAAAATTAATGGACGTATATCCTACGTTTTAGACCCAAAAGGATAGGGGGACAGGGGCGATTGAAGCAAATGTCATTTTAAGAATATTAGTTTGTTATGAAGCTGTTATTCAAATTAACTGAAGTAAAATATGCAAAATTTAATATTCGAATAAATTAACCCAGTACTAACGTTCCGAATAGCAACACGAAACCCGAAATCTAAACAACATATTGGCAAAACATGGTAGCAGCTAATGAACCTTTCTCTTGAGGAAGTATATCAATCATAAGTGAGTAAGTATTTCATTATGAAAAGTGGTTTAAGGTGTCTAGAAGAGTAAGCATACCCTGTCTGGTGTCACACCCACAAACTTTCTCAGACGATAGACATTAGATGTAAAAAAAAATACTCATATTCATATGAGTTTAGAACCTAAAATCATTTTGTTACTAAGAGTTTTGTGATATTCAGATAACTGACTCAACCCGGTTTTCCCCTTCCAGTGATGCAGTTAAGAGGCCTCGTGTGCTACAGGCTGTGCACGTTAAAGATCCCTCGACAGTTAGAAATCGAAAAAGAGCAGGCTAATGCCGTTGTCCTGCAAAATTTCCCTCATTGCACCCTGCATGGCATTGCCCGTCCTCATTAGCCCACATTGTGCAGAAAAATAAGACGTTCATTCTTAAAGACGTAGAACGTTTGTTTGTGCTTAGGGGCTTTAATGATAGAAAGTTTTTCAGTTTAACACAGGTTACATCGTTTGGTTTTATTTGGTAGGTTTTAGCTCTGCTAGCAATGGACGAGGATGTTTTACCAATTATTATTTTTCAGTTTAAGTTGTGCTTTGAGAGTTCGGTGCTATTTTCATATTGTTTAGATACGACTGCATATGGTTGTAAAATCTTTGTTTTATTGTGTAGACGTAGACGTAAATTGTAATGCAATAGTCATGTCCACAAGTCAACAAAATCAAATTAT
>NW_008709370.1:2382-19857 GCF_000327385.1 Lottia gigantea
ATTATGAATCCACAAAATCAAGATGGCAGACAAATCCTTATCCAACATAATTGCTGCATGATGATTCCACAAAGTCAGGATGGCAGACAAATCCTAATCTAACATAACTGCTGCATGATGAATCCACAAAATCAGGATGGCAGACAAATCCTTATCCAACAAAATTGCTTCATGATGATTCCACAAAGTCAGGTTAGCAGACAAATCCTAATATAACTTTATTGCTGCATTATGAATCCACAAAATCAAGATGGCAGACAAATCCTTATCCAACATAATTGCTGCATGATGATTCCACAAAGTTAGGATGGCAGACAAATCCTTATCCAACATTATTGCTGCATGACGATTCCACAAAATCAGGATGGCAGACAAATCCCAATATAACATTATTGCTACATGATGATACCACAAAATCATGACGGCAGACAAATCCTAATCCAACATTATTGCTGCATGATGATTCCATAAAGTCAGGGCCGCAGACACATCTTCATTATTCATGATATCTAGCAGTATTAATTGCGTTTTAATGAACAAAGCGATGTTCATCAAAAAGTCATGACTAAGAAAAAAAATACACAATACATAATCTTATATCCATACACAATATGTCTTCAGTACTTCTCTAAAAAATTGTGATTTATATCTTGCTGGTCATTAAGAGCACACATTGCGTTTATAATATGACTGGTGAGTGGTTATTTCATACTTCAAGACTGGCGGAATGTCTTAAATATGCTGTTATTTGACCACATTGGGTCTTCTATCATCTGGTGTTTGTCTATCTAAGGGGCACTTCACAGTTTCATTAACAAACTTCTTTCTATGTATCTTTCTGTAAATATTATAAATCTATAACCTTCTATCCATAACCAAAACACTCCATCAGATTAACTGAAAAAAAAAATTTTCATATTTCATATCAGCACTAACATGTTCCCATTTGTAATGAAATAGCTTTTCGTCCTACTAGCACATGTTTGACAAATGATGAGAGACTGTGCCGTGCAGTGTGCTATGAGGGAAATTCTGCCTTGACAGTGGCATTAGCCTCCTTTTTCGAATTCTAATTGTCGAGAAATCTTTCATTTGCTCAGCCAGTAGTTCAGGGGGCTTCTGTTCATAGTACAATCCAGACCCTAAACACAATATTGAACCCTGGATCTGCAGCGAGTCTACGAGGCCCCAGTTTGTTTTTGCACTTATTTATATGAAAGAACTTACTTTCATTTCTACGTGTCCGGAGTTATCTTTCCTTACTCTTAGTAGTAATAACCAATATAGCACAACAATCCATCTCGACAAGAGAGGGGAGATAAACTCCCTGCAGGAATACCCCCTGTCTACCCTTAAACTCTGAATGAGTTATCCATATCATCAATATCTGAAATACAAAAGGGATAAGATTTGCATAGCTTAACTAGGGCATTTTGAATTTTTAGTTTGAGGTATATATGAAGAGATTGTGCATATTTTGTAAAGTTCTAGTTCTTTTGAAGACTGTTACATATATTCAAGGTCCAAATCAATCCTTGGAAATGCTGATTGTGCAGATGCTTTATTGACACCAAAAGCATTATTTTTAACAATGAGGACAAATCAACATCTGCAAAATTTTCAATTTGCGATATGTTCAAATTACCTGATATTGTAAATTTCAAATTAAAATATTCTTCATCCTTCTCGACCATCAAAAGACCATTATCTGAAACCATACACCATGACCATTATCAAAAACCATTCACGAACACCGTTATCTGAAACCATACACCAACACCTGACAACAGCACCATTATCTGAAACAATACAGGAACATCATTATCTGAAACCATACACCAACACCTGACAACAGCACCATTATCTGAAACAATACAGCAACATCATTACCTGAAACCATACACCAACACCATTATCAGAAACCACACACCAACACACAATGCACACTGCATGTGCAGGAAAAATTCCAAATCATGGGGTAGAGTAAATATTTATTTAAGTGAACATACCTGCAGTGTCTAATCTACATCTCTAGAACTGGTTCCCTTAACCCTGTTATCTATACAAAAAAAAAATCAAAAAAAAATTAAAAAAAAATTAAAAAAAAACCTCAACCACAAACTTTGACCCTTGAACTTAGTTACCCATACTGACCCTTGAACTCCAATATCAACTTCGCGCTTTTGACCTCAACCACTACCTCTGACCTTTGACCTCAACATTTATCACTGACCTTTGACCTCATATAGTATCTTTGACCTTTGACCTCATATAGTATCTTTGACTTTGATTTTAACCTTCAAACCTGTGCCCAGCAAAATGCTCCAAATTGCACTATCCCAAAATAAAGAAATTCAAACAAAAAAGCAGAAATTCAAACAGAAAATGCATTTAATGCAAAACAAATCCAACAACGCAAAATCCAAACAATTGTTGATAGTCGGTAGTTGGGTCAGGATCAATTAGATGGTTAGGTAGTACTAAAATTGGTACCATTGGTTTGGTAGATGATAAATCAGCTAGATAGTGGAATGGTAGTCGTTGGTTTGGGGCAGATTGCAAAAGCACCTAAAGAAAGCAAAGTCATTGAGTCATTCGAAATGTTTGTAGGCCTACTGATGAAAAGGACAACAACTTTAGATCACAAGGATCCTGTTTACAAGCTGGTCCTTGGCAAGGATTATCCATACCCATTTACAGCTGGGTCAAATGGAATATAGTTAAGAAGGAAGTCACTCTGATGAAATAGTCACTTCTGAATTAATGCTGAAAAAGCAATTGAATGCAGAAACACCAATTAAATGCAGAAACACCAATTAAATGCAGAAACACCAATTAAATGCAGAAACACCCATCAATGCAGAAATACCAATCAATGCAGAAAATCCATCTTCTTTTGAGCTCATCAGCTGAAATTAGAAAAAACAAATGATTAATTAATCGTAACTCGCTATTATTAACGAAATACTACCTCTTGGAATAACAGACCATAAAACTACCTAATTATCTATTAAACTACAACAATATTAAAAGGATAGATGCGCCATTTTTTTTATCAATTATACCTTAGTTTTATAAACATAATTTTTGTTAGCTAAGCACATCAGTAATAGTGTTCACATGTCGAAATACAAATCTAAATCAAATCCATGTGTGTCCAGAATTATCCGCGTTTCAAAGTTGAAAAGACGAAGTGTCATTTCTTGAGACATTGCCATATATAGAAAAGACATAGAATTAGGGAAAGAAATTCCTAGTTTGAGATAATTTGGAAGGAATTATGAGATTTTCGCACATTTTCTAGTACTTCTGAAGACTGTTTACATATATTCAAGACTCAAATCAACATTCGCAAAATGGCGCATTTGTCTTTTTAATGGCCGGGTTTGAGAATTTAAATTTTGTGTTCATTCTAATAAGTAGTATTCCTTTGAAAATTGAAGTTTTTAGCTACTTTGAATTCAATTGTAGAGGAACTAGGTGATAGAAATAATCAAACTTACTAAAAATATCGAAAATATAATAGATATTTTCAGCATGTTTTTATTTAATTGTGGTGAACTATAAGTCAGATTTTCATTTGAGAAGTGCCATGATAAGCAGAAATAATGCTCAATCAATAGGGTACTGATTGAGCTAACATTTCACATTGGCTTTTGAAAAAAATCGCATAGAAATGATTTTTGAAAAGAGATTACTATCCCTTGACAACTAAAGAAAAAAGTCTCTTACAAGGCCTTGGGTATACTTTTTTTTACGGCCATTTTAATTTTGGCACCTGAAATCTGTTATGTACATAATATTTTTGTCCATATTAGTTCAGTTGAAATGAAATGAACTTTACGTCCTACTTTTTCTATACGTTTTGGACTAATGAAGATGGGCAACGCCATTGAAGGGTGTAATGAGAAAAAGTTTGCCGGGACAGTGTCATTAGCCCGATCTTTATTGATTTCTAACTGTCAATTGATCTCCATCATGTACAGCCCGTAGCACACAGGGCCCCGCTTTATTGTCCCATTCGAACGACTAGGCGCTTTTCCATGTCAGCCCAGGTTGAAAAATCTGAAGGTATTATCTCAACCTATGCTGGTATTAAACCCTGTGCCTTCAGGTTAGCAAGCAAGCCATCGCGGCTCACATTACTTCAGTTGAGAACTTTAAATGTTTCCAAAATCATCAAACAGTCAGTTTGACGCGACTATGTAATTCTTATAGCATATTGTGGTGATGATGTCATCATTTTAAAATTCCAGATGGTGGCTATTTTCGCAGGAATATATATTTTCTATAGTTTCTTACTTCATTTAAACAGCAAAAATTAAATACATGTTTACATGTTCAATATGGCCTACACATTCAAGACAAATTAAATGAATGGAGTTTTACGTCCTACTTTTGTCGACTAAGGAAGACGGACAATGCTTTTGGCAGATCAGCGGTATTAGCCTGCTTTTTTTCGATTTCGAACTGTAAAGGGATATTTAACGTTCACAGCCTGTAGCACAGGTGGCCTCGGTTTATTGTGCTATCCGAACGACTAGACGCTTTTTCCATGTCACATTCAAGATAAGTTGGCTGTCAATTATGAACCAATCACAATAATTTACTTGTATAGCCCAACACTCAAATTTATACAACAGTTTCATTATTCAATTAAAACTACAACAGTGTTGGGAACAGTAGCCAGTGGTCTTACCATAACATATTACCACTTTACTCAACATATATGCATGCTAAAGCAAGGTCAAGGATCTATTTTATGTAAGAGTTTATGAAAGTGATGGTGGAATATTCTTGAAAATCATGATGTTCCATGTCTCACCCACATCCTACCATGTACTCAAATTTTAGATATAAGTGCAAGAACAATAGCAATAATCAATACAGATTGAATATTTGCTGGTGTAGGAAGCATGGACTGAAAACGATCTTTAACCTTGACTTAGCATGCATTGATGAGGGCAATATGTTATGGTAAGAACACTGGCTACCTTTCTCTATTGTGTGTCAATTTTAATTACGTAAAATCATTAAACTGCTGTATAATATTACAGTATTAGGCTCTATAACTATTATTGTGATTCCCTCCAAATTGACCTCCATCTTGAATTTGTCATTCATATTGGTTGTTGATTTTGCTGTTTTGATGTCGAAAATAAATTAAAGGCTTAAAACATGTAGCACTTTCGCGCTAAAATGGTCACATTCTTAAATTTCCACATGATCACATCATCACAGAGTGCTATTATAATTACATAGTCGCATCCAACTTACTGTTGTATGGTTTTAAAACATATACAGATCTGAACTGAAGTAATATGGACAAAAATACGATCTGCTACTTGAGTTCAGACACTTTTTTCTGAAGTTGTCTAGGGATAGGAAATCATAAATCATTTATATGCGACTACAACTGGTAAATAGTTAAATAAATGTTCACTTAATTCCTAGTAACATACCAACGGCTTTTCATCTGTAGACATGGTTCTTCTTATTGAGTACTCTTTGGTTAATCTTTATTTCTGCATACTTCATGTGTACTTCATCTGTTCTTCATCTGTTCTGTAGGCGCCGCTTCATCTGTTCTTCATCTGTTCCTCTTCATCTGTTCCTCTTCATCTGTGAATAGGAGGTCTGATAAGTCATACAGGCCATGACCTCAGATTACTCCTATTGTGGCAGTGCTATTGCGGGTAGGTAAATTACCAGACGATTTACCCTTTCTAACCTGAAAAATGTAAATACATGATCAAACAAACACACTCAAGGCATAAAATGGTTTTTCCTTGGTTATCTTAGTAACAAAATTTGAAATGAAAAAAACCTAATTGCAGGTGATTAGATGACACTAAGTAATTTAACAACAATAACAATTTTTGTAAGGGCATGAATACCAAAAGGAGACCAAAATTTGGCGTCATCTTGTTGTCTGGTTTCTCTGATCTGCTGTTTTTTTTATAAAATTCCCATTTATCTGTTTCTTCTTGAATGAAAATATGATTAACAAAACAGTATCAGATAGGCAAAGCAATGCAAGATATTTCTTTCAGACAGGGTTTGAAATTAAGAATATCAAAATGTTTCGAGATTTCAGATAATTTTATAAAAAAAACTTGCCTTGCGAGCTTCTGCGCCACACCATAAGCACTTGACTTCCATATAGTGAAACTCTATCTGTTTACACCTTCAATTAGAAATAACGTATTTTTTCTCCAATATGGCACTAATGAATAATTCAACAAATACAAACAGTTGGGTTCTTCAGCACAGTCTGTTATAGCATTGGAAACTTTACATGAGCTCTTTACGTGGTTACATCAAACAATTTGTAGTCATGAGGTCAGTTTCAAGAGATTTGGTCAAAGACTATCAAATAGAATCTAAAAAAAATTATACTAGTAAACTCAGTCGTTTCTTCCTTGCTTTCTGAATAATAAACTAAGTACTAACGATCCGAGCGGTAAAACCAAACCCAAGTCGTATCTGAATAGGTTGTCACATGCAAATGTGAATGTATAAAAACTTTGGTTTTAGGTTTCAAAGTCCCCCCCTCTAAAACAATTTATCATTGATATATGTAATATGTACAGTGTGCTTATTGTTAATATGTTAATATGACTTGCGGAGCAACATCATATCCCAGAGAACAATCTAAACATCCTTACCTAGCTTCGTTCCAAGAGTCGCCTTTGGGACATTTGTGCTCCACCATAACTTAATTGACCTCCCAGTTTAAATGTCCTGTTGTAGCTGAAGACCAGCTACTTTGTTCTTGGAACCCTACAAGAATAGTATAAAAGAGGTAGTCTCATTTCTAAAAATTGGTTGGGGAAAGTTCAAGACTAATGAATTTTTGAATAGGAGTTGAAACTATTACTGTGTTAAGTGTCATTAGCGAGGCAAGTAATGCCTACCGTTATTTTAATAAATAATACCACTCTGTCAAACTTGCATCCCTTTTACAGAGAAAGGTCCTGTGCTGGTGTTTGTAGATGACTAAAACAATGCTTTCAAGAATAATGCTCCACCGCAACAGAAAATGAACAGGAATTTTTAGGATGGGTTTCACAATGTTAGAAAAAAATATTGAACAGGAATCGTGTCTAAAATTGAAAAAGATAGGTACTTACCGTGCTACTATGATCATCTAACTCTGTGTGGTGTATGCCAAACCCAATAGTAAAGAACGCTATCGAGTTCCCGCTTACGACTAAAAAAACAAAAGAATGATTGCATTGAGTCACAATATCTGTGTAATCTGCAAAATAGATCGGAGTGTTTCGGACTATAATTTATTGATATACAATGTAAAAGTGTCTGGATGTTAGAGACTATCCTATAACCACTTCATCTGCATGCTTTTCAGAACAGTTGTTGATTGAACATGTGTTGTGTAATATTGTCTATATTTCCTCTTGTTATTTCTCGTTTATTGGGCATGGCTATTGAACCAAGGTATCAATGACATTTGGGTTCTTGCAAATTGCCATGCATTTAGAAAATTTACACAGCAAATAATGTAATTATGGCACTATCATTTCTAAACATTAAAATATACGAAAAAGTGGGTGGAGGAAACGCCCTACATCTTCATCTGTTCCTCTTCATCTGTTCCGCTTCATCTGTTCCTCTTCATCTGTGAACAGGAGGTCTGATAAGTCATACAGGCCATGACCTCAGATCACTCCTATTGTGGCAGTGCTATTGCGGGTAGGTAAATTACCAGACGATTAACCCTTTCTAACCTAACAATAGACATAACAATTAACTTCATCTTTTTTTTTAAAATCAAACAAACTCAAGGAAATAAGATACTGTCAATTTGTGTACATATTTAATTTTTCTGGAGTACCAAGAGGTTTATAAACCTTGAAGAGGATTTGAACTCACAGCATCGAATAGATGTTTACACAGTTCCCAAGTTGTTAACCCCTTCAGGACAAATAAAAAGGATCGAAAATTCAAAATGGTGAAGGATAAGGATAGCATTATGTAATATAAGGTCTACTTGCCTTGCGAGCTTCGGTGCCACACCATAAGCACTTGACTTCTATTTGAAGCCCTATCTGTTTACACCTACAATTATAAACAATTCAAACATAAGTATACCAAGTTTCTCAAAGTTGGCCAATTAAACGCGATTGAAAAATAGTACATCCAATCACAAGTTTACCAACAATAACCTTAAAGAGATTGTAGGGGTTTTCTAGCCTTTTAATGTGTATCAACATCTATTTCGGACATTCTAATTATGGTTCCTGCAGTTCCAGAAGGAGTTAATCGGAAATGACGCAGCTCAGGAAGAGAATTCGTAACCATTATACTACCAGATCACAATAACATTATATATGTTATCTCCCATCCCCTTACAAGAAGGTGGCATTTCTAGCTAAAAATTTCCAACTCATTTACATTTTGCTTCACCATTGCCTTAAATAACCCTTTACTACGCCTTATATTGCTTAGTTTTAACGCAATGGAGTTGTATGATAATTGTGCAAAATATGATATAAATATCCTTAAATGCAGTGACTTGATATACCACAGTTACTTGATCTACCAAATGTTCGCCTCAATGTATTCAAAACCAGCCATTTAATCGTAAATGAGGATTCAAAATTGTTACCTTTTGTAAGATATGAAAGCCAATTTTTGTGTATTTATATAAGACAAAAGCTATTTCTCAGAAATGTTTTTAGTAATCATTGTCTAGCTTGGAAACTAGAATCGTGTAAAATATAAATAGAAATGCTCGAAAAACTCCTTATAATCCCTTTTTACAAAAAAACCAATTTGACAAGTATACACCTCAACCATATAAAATTCAGATCAAGACTCATATGATAAATAAATAAAGGTAACGTGATACTGTAGTTAAATTGCCTCCTTGACTTCTTTAATTAAAGCCTCCTTCCAATCACACTAGATCAAAAACTAATCATGTTTTACATCATTAAAATCAGAATTGATAAAGCTATTTAATGATACTTTCAGACGAATATTACCTTCGATCATATCAGAGAAAGGGCAGGTTTAAACTCATTTTCTCTCTGTTGATCAGGTGTTCAATGACGTCGAATAGACCATTCATTTAAATAACGTCGCCGTCCTTTCAATGGATGAAGAAATTTGCGTTATGAACCTAGCTTTTAGTTTCTCAAAAATGAATCGTGAATAAGATTTATTGCTATATAATGCGGCATTAATTTCTAAATTATCCTTACCTAGCTTCGTTCCAAGAGTCGCCTTTGGGACATTTGTGCTCCACCATAACCTATTTGATCTCCCAGTTTAAATGTCCTGTAATAGCTAAATACCAGCTAATTTGTTCTTGGAACCCTGGAAGAGGAACAACAGGAACTTCATTTATAGTAATTTAAAGTGACATATTTGCCATGCTATTTTCAGTGGTTGATTTGGGTCTTGAAAATATGTAAGTAGTCTTTAGAAGTAGTAGAAATGTACGAAAATTGCACAGTTCCTTCAAAACTTTGAATTTCACATTCTTATTATATTTATCTCTTTTCTATATATTTATGGTAGTACGAAGCATCTGCCTCAATTCCAGACTGATATTTTGACAGTTATCAGCTGGAGTAAAATAGCCCTGTTTTATTGGCGTATTCCATTAAAAAATTTACGATGCCCACACATATTTTAAATAGCCAACGTGATATCAGATTCGCTAAAAAAAATTGATGAAAGCTGCAAACGTGACAAAAGCAGTAGGGGGATCATGATGATAGCATTGAATTACAAATATATCCATCTTTCTGAATATATCTGGGTTTGGCATATCAGCGATATCTATCAGAGATGTGGAAAATCCCCATAAAACAAGGCCGAGCTTTTCTGTCTCTACACACGAAGACAACTTTAAAAAGGCTGGAATAGAGGGAGATGTTTCGGTCTATACATAATATGTTAGTCTCAAGAAAAGATCGTACACATGGATTGTGAGCTGAATAGCTCAGCTTAAAAATTCCCTTTTCTGTGACTGGGATATGACTGGTCAAACAGATTATAAATCTGTCCCGAAACAACAATGTGAGGGAAATACACCATGTATTCTCAAAATCCATCAAGAGTTGTGCCTTAGGGTGTTTAACTGAACGCATTTTCAAGAACCGGGGAATAACTCAATAACAAATATTTTTTTATTTGATTTTTTTTCAACAGGGTTTTTTTCTCAGGGAACATTAAACATTTTCACAAAGTTTGCCTTCTGGAGTGTTGACGGACTGATAGACATTTGTGACGCCAATATGGAATGTATCAAAATGTGTACTGACCGTGCTACTTTGATCATCTAACTGTATGTGGTGTATATCAAACCCAATAGTAAAGACCGCTATCGAGTTCCCGCTGACGGCTGAAATATAAACAAGTGATAATAAACATCTTAATTCAATTAAAGCAGGTGTCAATAGGCAAATTTCGTGTCATCCATGTATGTGACATCACTAAACATCCGACCAACAGCGAGAAAATGGGCTTAAAAAAGGGCCCCTTCTGAGAAATGTGTGAAGGAAAAATTCATCTGAAAGTATCATTATCTGAGCCTTCCAACTCCAATTTTAATGATGATACATATGATTAGTTGTGTGCCTGTGGTAATAAAGAAGGAGGCTTTAAGATATAAAAGATTTTACTTCAGTGACACGCTGTTACCTACGTTTGCGTTATGAGCCTCGTGAATAAGGTTTATAAGTCTAGATTGAACAAGTGTTTAAGAGTTTGACATAATTGGACCTCTGATACAGAACTCAGTAACAATAAATCAAGATTTATCAAGTCAGATATCATTGAACTCTGATACAGTTAATCAGTGGCAATAAATCTGGATTTATCAAGTTATACATCATTGAACCTTTGATACTGTAGTTAGTGGCAATTAATCTTGATTTATCAAGTCAGGTATCATTGAACCTCGGATACAGTTAATCAATTTACACATAAATAAGGTTTTATCCGTTTTTAAATTTCCTCATTATTGGATAAACCTAGTCTCTATATTCATGGTTTATCCAATTATTATTAAATCTGTACTTGTGCAAGTTCTTGTCAATTTAACTTTCGTTTAAGAAATCGTTTTAACAACTAGGTAATTTTCGGTAAGAACGTTTCGTTTTCTGGTTAATTGCTCAAGATTTAAAAAAAAAATAGAATAAAAAACCACATTTGCAACATTAACTACAGTAATTGTAATTGTAATCGAAGCAGATTAATTTTGATCAGATCCCTGAGAATGGTCTGAAAAAATAAACAGAAATCCAATAACCCATTGAAGCAGACATAAGATTATAATACTAAAAGGCACCCAAACTGCAGCCAGACCGAATGGAGCCACACTCTCGAACAGATCAAAGGATAACAACCTGTTTTGTCAGGTATTGAATTTATTAGCATTGAAAAAAAAAGTTGTCAAAAATGCTCAATTTCAACTTTATATAACAAACGTTTTGCCAAAAATACATTCAAATACAAATCAGCGAATACATATCCAGCTCAACATATCTGAAACTTGTCAAACACAAAGCCAAACCAACAAATGTCCAAATACAAAATATTTTTGGTGTCATGATGGCTTGATATTATTAGTTGTAACCTGTAGAATAAGTAGGAGACATTTCTCAACAAAAAGGCGAGTATATTACTTAAATCCGTATAGTAGTTTTCTAACAGCTTTCAAAAGCATAATGAAATTTAGAAGTTTACATAAACTAAATATACAAAAAAACTTACAAAAATTGGGTGGAGGAAACGCCCTACATCTTCATCTGTTCCTCTTCATCTGTTCCTCTTCATCTGTGAACAGGAGGTCTGATAAGTCATACAGGCCATGACCTCAGATCACTCCTATTGTGGCAGTGCTATTGCGGGTAGGTAAATTACCAGATGATTCACCCTTTCTAACCTAACAATAGACAACAATAAACTTCATCTTTTTTTTAAATCAAACAAACTCAAGGAAATAAAATACTGTCAATTTTTGTAAATCTGTTTATAAACCTTGAAGAGGATTTGAACTCACAGCATCGAATAGATGTTTACACAGTTCCCAAGTTGTTAACCCCTTCAAGGACAAAAAAAAAGGATCGAAAATTCAGGAAAAAGGATAAGGATAGCATTATGTAATATAAAGCCACTTGCCTTGCGAGCTTCGGTGCCACACCATAAGCACTTGACTTCTATTTGAAGCCCTATCTGTTTACACCTAAAATTATAAACAATTCAAACATAAGTATACCAAGTTTCTCAAATTTGGCCAATTAAACACGATTGAAAAATAGTACATCCAATCACAACAAGTTTACCAACAATAACCTTCAAGGGTTTGTAGAGGTTTTCTAGCCTTTTAATGTGTATCAACATCTATTTCGGAAATTCCAATTATTCGTAAAATGCCGATGGTTCCTGCAGTTCCAGAAGGAGTTAACCGGAAATGACGCAGCTCAGGAAGAGAATTCGTAACCATTATACTACCAGATCACAATAACATAATATATGTTTACTCCCATCCCCTTACAAGAAGGTGGCATTTCTAGCTAAAAATTGCCCACTCATTTACATTTTGCTTCACCATTGCCTTAAATAACTCTTTACTACGCCTTATATTGCTTAGTTTTAACGCAATGGAAAAGTTGTATGATAATTGTGCAAAATATGATATCAATATCCTTAAATGCAGTAACTTGATTTACCACAGTAACTTGATCTACCAAATGTTCGCCTCAATGTATTCAAAACCAGCCATTTAATCGTAAATAAGGATTCAAAATTGTTACCTTTTGTAAGATATGAAAGCCAATTTTTGTTTATTTATATAAGACAAAAGCTATTTCTCAGAAATGTTTTTAGTAATCATTGTATAGCTTGAAAACTAGAATCGTGTAAAATATACATAGAAAGGCTCGAAAAACCTCCTTATAATCCCTTTTTACAATAAAAACCAATTTGACAAGTATACACATCAACCATATATTATAAAATTCAGAACAAGGCTCATATGACAAACAAATAAAAGTAAAGTGTTACTATAGTTAAATTGCCACCTTGACATCTTTAAAGCCTCCTTCCAATCATACTAGATCAAAAACTAATCATGTTTTACATCATTAAAATCAGAATTGATAAAGCTATTTAATGATACTTTCAGACGAATTTTACCTTCGCACATATCAGAGAAAGGGCAGTTTCTCTCTGTTGATCAGGTGTTCAATGACGTCGAATAGACCATTCATTTAAATGACGTCGCCGTCCTTTCAATGGATGAAGTAAGTTGCGTTATGAACCTAGCTTTTAGTTTCTCAAAAATGAGTCGTGAATAATATTTATTGCTATATCATACGGCATTAAATTTCTAAATTATCCTTACCTAGCTTCGTTCCAAGAGTCGCCTTTGGGACATTTGTGCTCCACCATAACCTATTTGATCTCCCAGTTTAAATGTCCTGTAATAGCTAAAGACCAGCTACTTTGTTCTTGGAACCCTGGAAGAGGAACAACATGGTAATTTAAAGGGACATATTTGCCATGCCATTTTCAGTGGTAGATTTGGGTCTTGAATATATGTAAGTAGTCTTTAGAAGTAGTAGAAATGTACGAAAATTGCATAATTCATTCAAAAATATCTCAAACTTTGAATTTCACTTTCTTATTCTATATATCTCTTTTCTATATGGTAGTACGAAACATCTGCCTCAATTCCAGACTGATATTTTGACAGTTATCAGCTGGAGTATTCAGAAAAACTAAGCCCTGTTTTATGGGCGTTTTCCATTAAAACAAAAATTACATTTAAATAGCCAACGAGATATCAGATTCGCTAAAAAAAATTGATGAAAGTTCCAGACGTGACAAAAGGAGTAGGGGGATCATGATGAAATATCTAAATATCAGAGATGTGGAAAATCCCCATAAAACAAGGCCAAGTTTTTCTGTCTCTACACAAGAAGACAACTTTAAAAAGGCTGGAATAGAGGGAGATGTTTGTAAGCTGTGGACACTATTATTAAATAGCTCAGCTAAAAAATTCCCTTTTCTGTGACAGGGATACGATTGGTCAAATCTGTCCCCAAACAACGAAAAGTTCTTAGGTGATGATAAAACATTTTCAACAAATTTGTCAATAATTGTGCCCTCTAGAGTGTTGACAAGCTAAAAATGTAATACATTTTCAAGAACAAGGGCAATAACTCATATTTACTTCAATAGTGATCATGCGAGGGAAAAACAAGTATTCTCAAAATCCAACAGGAGTTGTGCCTTCTAGAGTGTGTAACGGAACACATTTTCAAGAACAAACGGCTAATAACTCATAACAAATATTTTTTTATTTGATTGTTTTTCAACAGGGTTTTCTCTCAGGAAACATTATACATTTTCACAAAGTTTCTAAATGTGTACTGACCGTGCTACTTTGATCATCTAACTGTATGTGGTGTATATCAAACCCAATAGTAAAGACCGCTATCGAGTTCCCGCTGACGGCTGAAATATAAACAAGTGATAATAGACATTTTAATTCTTTCTGAGAAATGTGTGAAGGAAAAATTCATCTGAAAGTATCATCTGAGCCTTCCGACTCCAATTTAATGATGTTAAATATGATTAGTTGTGTGCTTGTGGTAATAAAGAAGGAGGCTTTAAAGATGTCAAAGTGGCCATTTTACTTCAGTGACACGCTGTTACCTATGTTTGCGATATGAGCCTTGTTTTGGAGTCAGTATGGTGTGAATAAGGTCTATAATTCTAGATTGAACAAGTGTTTAAGAGTTTGACATAATTGGACCCTTTGATACAGAACTCAGTGGCAATAAATCTGGATTTATCAAGTTATACATCATTGAATCTTTAGATACTGTAGTCAGTGTGATACAGTTAATCAGTGGAAATAAATCTGGATTTATCAAGTCAGGTATCATTGAACCTCTGATACAGTTAATCAATTTACACATAAACAAGGTTTTATCCGTTTTTAAATTTCCTCAACATTGGATAAACACTAGTGTCTATGATATTGATGGTTCATCCAATTATCATTAAATCTGTACTTGTGCAAGTTCTTGCCAATTTAACTATCGTTAAGAAATCGTTTTAACAAACCAGGTAATTTTCGGCAATAACGTTTTGTTTTTCTGGTTAATTACTCAAGATTAAAACAAAAACAAGAATTAAAAACCACATTTGCAACATAAACTACGGTAATTGTAAATGTGTGTCGAAGCAGATTAGTTTGGATCAGATCCCTGAGAATTGTCTGAAAAAATAAACAGATACCCAATAACCCATTGAAGCAGACATAAGATTATAATACCTAAAAGGTACCCAAACTGCAGCCAGACCGAATGGAGCCACACTCTCGAACAGGATAACAACCTGTTTTTGTCAGGTATTGAATTTATTGGTATTGAAAAAAAGCTCTGTCAAAAATGCCCAATTTCAACTTTATATAACAAAAGTTTTGCTAAAAATACATTCAAATACAAATCAGCGAAAAGATATCCAGCTCAACATATCTTCAAATGAAACTTGTCAAACACAAAGCCCAACCAACAAATGTCCAAATACAAAATATATTTGGTGTTATAATGGCTTGGTATTATTAGTTGTAACCTGTAGAATAAGTAGGAGACATTTCTCAACAAAAAGGCGAGTATTTTACTTAAATCCGTGTAGTAGTTTTCTAACAAATTTCAAAAAGCATAATAAAATTTAGAAGTTTACATAAACTTACGTTAGTTGGAATTTTTTAGTTAAAACTTTCAGATACGTTAAGAGACACAGTTCTATAGATTTTGGTGTATAGTTTTCACAAATTTGTGACCTTTATAAAAAGCAGACTATCCCTTTAAACGCAAGCAGATTTTGACATCCTATTTCTTTTAACGGAATTTGATAACTACTCTTGATATCCTTTGCTGTTCCATACGAGTACAATGTAGACTATCAATATCAGGAAGTAAAAATCCAGTTTGACTCTTTCAACAATACTCAATAATATGTAAAAAAACGGAACTTAAATATCTTAAGATATCTGGATGTTATTCACACTAGGTTTAAAGATCACGGAAACTCTTTTCCGTTTCAAATTAGAAACTATTTAGTATCATTCGTTAGAAAGTAAACGACGTCAAGATTCCAAAATTCTCCTAGAAATTGTCAAGATAAACTTACCAAAAATGGGTAGAGGCATCTCCCCAGTCTTCATCTGTTCCTCTTCATCTGTTCTTCATCTGTTCCATCTTTCATCTGTGGGCGCGCGCCGCTTCACCTGTTCTTCATCTGTGAATAGGAGGTTCTGATAAGTCATACAGTCCATGACCTCAGAACACTCCTATTGTGGCAGTGCTATTGTGGGTAGGTAAATTACCAGACGATTTACCCTTTCTAACCTGAAATGGAATTAAACCAAAATAGCAACGAACCTTCAAATTACAGTCCTGTTAATAAAAAAAAACAATCAACGAGCAGTCGCCAACACAGCAGCAAAAGTCAAGTTTTAACAAAATACTTTCAAAACTATAGACTTTATAGCGTTCACATGCCTATTTATCCCATTTTTTGTACTTATTATTCTAGAATGTTCACAATCACAAATCACATTATTTCAACAAAATGAGAAACGGAAAATATAAGTTTGTTTTATGCATGTTTGTAAAAAAATATAGCTTGCCAGGCACGGTAATAATACGCCCACTGGCAGCTTTGATTTTAAATAAAAATATTTGTCAGTACAGTAACAATTACCAGTATGAAATATTCAACCTTCAGACATACAATTCTTTTGAACTATTTGAGGCGATACTGAATAATATTACAAAGTTTCATCAAAATCTGTCAAGAATTAAGTCTTCTGGAGTGTTTAAGAACTAAAACATTGAACGCGTTTTCAAGAACAGGGGCAATAACTCATACTAAATGTTTTTCTTTTTTTCTGATTTTCGATACGTTTTATCCTTGGGTGATTTCAAATACTCTAATACACAAAGTTTCGTCAAAATCCGTCAAGAAATGTGCCTTCTGGAGTGTTTACAATCTAAAATTGAGCGCGTTTTCAAGAAAAAGGGCAATGACTCATACTAAATATTTTTCGATTTTTCTGATTTTAAATAGTGTTCTTCCTCGGGTGATTACAAACGTCCATACCAGGTTTATATATAGACACAGCTTTATGGAACAACAATCACTGGTTAAAGTTTTATGCAACGTTTCGACGTGTTTCCCCCGTCGTCCCCAGGCACATAATGAGAAGAGGTGATGGGCAAACTATATATACATTAATGCTTATTATTAAGAACACACAAGAGATAAATGGTTTATTAGTACATTACATTAAATTTTAACAGGTACAATAAGAGGTACATATTTCTTAAAACAACATACAGGCTGATTAAGTAAAATAATTGAAATAAAGTAAATGAATTAAAAAAGATTAATTGAAGATTAAATAAACAACTATTGCTAGTA
>NW_008709370.1:19907-21449 GCF_000327385.1 Lottia gigantea
TCAAACGTCCATACCAGGTTTATATATAGACACAGCTTTATGGAACAACAATCACTGGTTAAAGTTTTATGCAACGTTTCGACGTGTTTCCCCCGTCGTCCCCAGGCACATAATGAGAAGATTAAATAAACAACTATTGCTAGTATTGGAGTCTTTTATTAATAGAAATTACATTGTTCATATAACTAACTATGCTTAAAGTTGAATATTTCTTATTAAATACATTTATGAATATGAATTATTACAAGTTGATAAGTTTATCATATGCATGCGATAAACGAACACCTTCATCTCTGTTAAGGTCGGGCTGATATCTTCTGATGTGGATAGCTTCATGAAGTTTCCTGGTTTTATCTATGTGCTTATTGATTGTCAGTATGTTGGTGTTGTCAAAGTTG
Source organism: Lottia gigantea (assembly GCF_000327385.1). Taxonomy (NCBI): domain Eukaryota; kingdom Metazoa; phylum Mollusca; class Gastropoda; family Lottiidae; genus Lottia; species Lottia gigantea. The sequence continues at coordinate 20,306 of NW_008709370.1, forward strand.
ACTTTATGTCCTGTTTTCCTTCCCATAGCAAGATGTTCAGCCACAGCAGATGTTCCTTCATTGCCGGGCTTGTCTTGATGCCTTTGAGTCGAACATCAAGGGGTCTCTTTGTTTCCCCTATATAAGAACTTCCACAGGAGCACTCAACTTGGTAGATACATCCCTTAGGTTTTTGGTTGTTGGAGGGATTCAATTTACCACTGACTCTGAACAAATCTTTAAGCGTTGAGTTGCCAGAGAACACTGTTTCAATGCCGACTGACTTTTTCAGGATCTTCTTGATTTGGTATGATGCCTTTCCGATGAATGGGATAGCTAAGCGGGTTGATGGTTAGTTGGGATTAGGCTGTTGGTTGGTTGGTTTTGCCATTAATACGGATCAAAAGCTTGATGTACAAAGGCTGGGGGGTAGTTGTTGTCAAGCAAAATACTTTCTTGATGTGTTGTAATTCTTGTTGAAAGTATTTTGGGTCACAAATCCTTTTTGCTCTTCTGACCAGCGCTGTGATGGCTGCACTTTTGACATGTTGGGGGGTGTTGGAATGGTAGTTCACATACTGAACTGTATGTGTATGTTTCCTATACACGCATGTCTTCAACTGACCGCTTAATTCTCACATCCAGAAAGGGTATAGAGTCATCTTCTTCTGCTTCCATGGTGAAATTCATCCTCTTATGCTGAGCATTAAGATGCTGAAGTAGAGCTGATGGGTCATCTTCAGCTCTAAGCATGACAAAGGTGTCATCAACTTTCCGGAACCAGCAGATTGGTGAGATCGGAGAGGTTTCCATGGTCTTTTCCTCAAAGGCTGTCATATAGATTTCAGTAATCAATGGTGACAAGGGGAGTCCCATAGGTAGACCGTGGATTTGTTCTGAATCTCATCTCCCCATGTGAAGTAGGTAGAGGACATACACATCTGGATGAGATCGACGATGCTGTCTGTAGTAAGTGTAGTATCTAGTGGGGTCTCTAATTTAGATATCTTATCTCTTGTGATACTCAACACATCTTTACATGGGACATTGGTGAATAAGTCGACAACATCATATGAGTACATCTTCCCTGTGATCTGCAGTTCTTTCAATTTGGTGACAAATTCTTCTGAGTCTTTAATGAATGAGTTAGCTGTTTTCCCCAAAG
>NW_008709370.1:25114-26271 GCF_000327385.1 Lottia gigantea
TCATTGAAAAATTGTGCTCACGTGATTTGAATAGCTATACCATATGAGACACAGTTATGAATAATGATTAGAATATTAGACTACTGAATCAAGGTTTATATAAAAGGGAAACTCGCACACCTTTTCTTAATCAACTAGGTAGAAATCAACAAGTTTCTGACTATTATGAAATGAAAATGATTCATTACTTACCTCCATTTGTTCCAAGTGAGGCTGGGTGGACATGATATGGCAGCGTCGCCGAATACAACCTAGGTGGCCCTATCAAGGTAGCCCACAGGCTGCCACAACTAAACTACACGCGAGCCCAACCCGAAAACGTGAAAATTATGCTCCATGTGAACTACCTCCAAAAACCTAGGTTGCACACCATATCTAACCATGTTGTCCGTAGCTGAAGACGAGCTACTATACTTGGAACCTGAAAAATAAGACATGGTGATAAAAATAAAGGGAGGGCAAGTAATATATTCGGAGGAGCAATGGTGCATAATATTTGATTCCAGTAATGAAATAGGTCTGTTGTCAGAATTTATTCGGGGGTGGGGGTAGAAATCTTGATGTGTCGAAGGCTACACATCAACAGACAGACTCGAACAAGCTTGATAAATCATAATGACCCACTTTCAAGAAGGAATTATACACGTACGGTTGAGTTGCGTGTACAGTGCCTAATTTTATACCCCTATAATGTACATCTATAATATACTAACCACAACAGGGATGGTATCCCAACCATAGTGTATTAACGCAATAGTAAACAACGCTATTGAGCACCCTGACCTGCAACGAAAAGAAAAAATATCAAAGTTAAAATGATAATCGATATGTATACAGAATTATCCGCGTTTGAAAGTTAAAAAGACGAGTCGTCTTTTCGAGACACTGCCATGTACATAGGTGCATTGTAGTCTAGCATAACATTATGTTCTTTTCAGTCAAGCCATATTCTCAGACATAAAAAAGAGAAAATCACAGAATAACAAGGATTTGCAGAAGGGAGGGGGTAAAAGTAAGGATTTTAGGGCGAAGAGGGAAATAGTAATGATTCATGGGGAGCAAAGGGGTAATAGTAATAAATTTAAGGGGGAAGAGGGGTTTATAGGGAAGGAGGCCTTAGTAGGGTAATGCAATCGATCAAGGAACCTGAAAGGGGT
>NW_008709370.1:36835-37943 GCF_000327385.1 Lottia gigantea
TCTCAGTTAAGAATATTCAAAGTAGTTAAACAATCTTGTTTAGTTTAGACAATCTTGGCCCAAAAATTTTAAAAATGTCAGCTGAGGTGATTTCAAGTTTACTTACTCATATCATAAATTTGTGTTTAACCAAATGTATCATTCCCGAACTGAAAGAAGCTAAAATAGTGCCAAGTTATAAAAAGGTTCCAAAGAAAACATTTCCAATTATAGACCAATTTCTATTTTACCCACCATCTCTAAAATTTTTGAAAAACATAATATCTCCATTAATATTAAGACCTTTTTTAATAATTTCAATTTATTTTATATTAACCAGTCGGGTTTTGGACAGAACTATTCTTGTTCTACAGCACCAATTCGGATTACTGATAATTGACTTGAATCTTTAGACCAAGGTAAATTGACACGTGTTGTCTGCCTGGATTTCAGTAAGGCTTTGATCTTTTGGATCAGCAGCTCCTTCTTGTCAACCTTATTTTTATATAAATTTCTAAAAAAAAAACCTGAACTTTTCAAATACATAAGTTTGCACAAACTCAACGACTGCAAGAAATTTACCCTTGACATTGAATCTTCAATTATTACCACTATTATTATTATTATTGTATTGTATAGAATTGAATTGTATATTTTTTTGTTATATATTTTCAAATTGTATAATATCATGATGTACTGAATTGTACATAATACAAAATAGATTGTAAATTGTGTTATGAGCGTGGTCCGGTCTGTGTGACGGGAACGCGGCGTGCCTCTTTTGTCGTTCTCAAAGGATCCGACGAAACATGCACGGATTTCTCGAACGAACAATTGGGTTAAATTTGAAAGTAGAGTTTAATGAATCGACTAGGAACTGGTTACTGGCCCAGGTCCATCAGACATTTAATTTAATATGAGTGGATATATCAAAATACTTGAGGCATTCTGTACGGAAAAGCACGCCGGACGCCGCACAGCAAACTCGTACTCTGTATGGTCAGGCTTTAAACTACTAGAATTTGCTATGTCAAAAAGNGCTGTTTTGAAAAAACGGACTTAAAAAAGTTTTAAGGTCGCATAATTTTTAAATTTCTAAATATTAATTTTACAAAGACGAATAAATTAA
>NW_008709370.1:40999-52865 GCF_000327385.1 Lottia gigantea
TCTTACCCCGGTGCCTAAATCCATCACATACAGTCAATCCTGGAATCATACGACCATGATCCAAAACCTACTACCGTTATTCTTCATGTAGGCCTCAACAACCGTGATCAGCTACCAAAGACCTCATTTAACCAAGCCCAAAAATTAATCGCTACAGCCAATAAAACCTTCTTCACATGTATACCCATCTCAAATAAAATCTCCAAGAAAGCGCAACAGAACCTCAGCACCTTCAATAACATGATGATGGACTCCAATATCAACAGCGCATCAATCTTACCACCCTACGAAGAAGAATTCGAACCAGTTGATAATCTTCATTGGTCTCCAGAAACAGCAAACAGCATTTATTTGTTTTGGATACACCATCTTCAAGCATTGAGTAAGTCTTTAAACTAGTCACTAGGGATAAAAATACTGAGAGGCCACCGCTGGGCAAAACTGTAGGTAACTTGAGCCGCAAAATTCTCACACCTCTTCAGCATTCAATCAATACGATAGCATTGTTATTAAAAAGAGTGACAAAGGTTCATGTTGTGTCATTCTGAATAGGGAGGATTTCGTTTCAAAAGCAGAGAATCAACTGAATTATCCTAAACATTATGCCATTTTACCGAAACCAATTTTCAAAGAAACTGCTAATATGATTAACAATATTCTTACCGATTTAGTCAAAACTAGTTATCTCAAACAGAAACAATATGACTATCTGTCTGCCAAACCTGATTGTCGTGAGAGACATTTGTACACTTTGCCGAAAATCCATAAGAATCCAACCAAGGAGTGGGTTATCGAATAAAATCCCTAAAGGCCACCCGATTATACCTGACTGTGGTAGTGAGCCGTATGCAGTGTCAGAATACATTGATCATTTCTAACTACATCTAGCATGTCAACATCGCGCCTACCTTAAAGCCAAAACCGATTTTGTCAATAAAATAAAAAATCTTCGAGTTATCTCTAATGCTATTTTAATTTGTATCGACGTTTCTTCTATGTATACCAATATCGATAACACTACTGGTTTAACGGCATTTCGTAAAACTTTAATAGAAACCCAGATCCAAACAGACCCAACGATGCAATCCTACAGCTTTTAAGAGATTTGTCTTAGTTGAAACGATTTCACATTTAATGGTAAAACATATTTATAAACTTCAGGGACAGCTATGGACAAACGATTCGCCCCTTCTTACGCAAACCTTTTCATGGCAGAGTGGGAACGCGAGGTATTGCCACTCTGTCCATTTGACCCACTTTTTAACGGACGCTTTTTTAATGACATTTTTATGGTTCGGACTTATTATATCGAACAGTTTCGGGAATTCTTTGAAATTCTCAATAACCACCGTCCTTCCATCAAACTAACCGCAAACGTGAGTGACAAAAGCATAGACTTTCACGATACCACTGTCTTTAAGGGAGATTCCATAACAGAAACAAATAAACTGGATATTAAAGTGTATTTTAAAGAAACTGATTCTCATCAACTCTTGCACAAGAGCTCCTTTCACCCAAAGCATACCCCTTTTCTGGTATAATTAAGTCACAAGTTTTACGATTTCATCGAATTTGCACAAGATCTTCTGATTTCAACCAAGCCTGTACGATTGTTTTCTCAAAACTGAAAGAGCGTGGGCACACTAAACGATTTTTACGAAACATAAAAAATTCCACCTTAGCACAGATAGCAGGCTTTATGTCGAAGTACCACCAGATTTAAGGAGTGCTCTATGTTTGTCCACTAGATGCAAAACATGTCCCTTTATATCAGAAACTCATTATTTTGTAATCAACTTTACGAATAAAAGGTACCCGATCCAGGAACATCTAACATGTGAACATTCGAATGTAATATATTTAATTTCATGCAAGCAAATGCCCCAAACAATATGTAGGAGAAACTAAGAATAATTTACGAACTCGTTTTAATGCGCATAAGTCGGATATCAAATCAAGCCTGTTTCAAATCATTTCAACCTCGACGACCATTCAATAGACATCAACCTCCCAATTGAGCGCATAAAAATTGACTTGCCCGAAGATGAAACTACCAAATTCAGTCAATCTAGGGAATCCAATTGGATTGAGACATTGAATACAGCAAGACCTATAGGATTAAATATTCATCTTAATGTAGGCATAGCACCCTTTGTTGTCCCGTTCAATACAACCAGCAATCGAGCAAGCAAGATAGTTCATGCCCACTATAAGAGCCTTCAAGAGACATTTCCCTATGTCTATAAGCAGAAAATGATAGTTGCATATTCAAAAAATAAGAAACCTAAATCATAATATTGTTCATAGTAAGCTAAAAACAATCAGTATATAATAGATACCATACTTCTCTAGTTATTTTTTCTAATTTCAGATCAGAATCAGAACCGAAGAAAACCCAATATGAAGACCCTTGATCTTAATTTCTAATTAAAGTGTCTGCTCCACCCTAGGCCTGTACATTTGGGAGAATCAAACCCTCCCTTCCCCGAAATTAAATACATCAAATTATTTCATCAATATACAAGATCACACCATGTTTCATTTAAATCAATTGAAAACATAGTCTCTAATGTGTTCATAAACAAATTTTGACATGATTTTCCTAAGTCAAGGGCTCAAAAACCGTTCATCGAAAGATCGTCAAATTCAAACTTGCATTAAAATCAGCTGAAAGCTGTAGTCTATTGTGTCTATTGTGTTCACAAGAAATGATGACGGACCGACGGCAATATAGGTTCACATTTCTATGTGGGCGTATTAAAACTGAAGCATAACTGCTGAAATTGAAAACTACCTAGTACAATTTGAACATTCAACCACTGAAGCACTACAGACATGATTGAAAGCACAAGAACTGAATCATAGCATCGTACAAAACTATAGGTTCAGTAGGCTAATGGAAGTCATAACAAGTGATAGTTTTAATGTTTCGCAACAGGCAACTGTGTTAACATTGGATGATAACGAACACTCACACCAAGTTTCCTCAAAATTCGTCAAGAATTGTGCCTTCTTGAGTATTCATAAGATAAAAATTGAACTCGTTTTGAAGAACGGGCAGGAACTCTTACTAAATACTTTTTGATTTTTCTGATTTTCAATAGGGTTCATGCTTGGGCTATAACAAACACTCACACCAAGAATTGTGCCTTCTAGAGTGTTTACGAACTAAAAATTGAACGCGTTTTCAAGAACAAGGGCAATAACTCATACTCAATATTTTTCGACTTTTCTGATTTTCCATAGGGTTCATCCTTTGTTGATTGCGAACACTAACACAAGGTTTCGTCAAAATCCGCCAAGAATTGGGCCTTCTATAGTGTGGCGTATAATTCACCATCTGAGGCGAACAATATTACAGCCACCTCTTGACAAATTGGGATATTCGTCGATTTAAAAGAAAACGTGGTCATTTTTATGTAGACATTTTATTAATCTCCACAGGGGTAGCTACAATTGAGCAAATCACTGATTGGCTAATAAACTAAAACAATAATTGGGTTACTTCCCTTCAATACAATAACATTTATAGACCACAATTAACCGATATGGATAGACCTATTCCATATAACCCCCCCCTCCCCCCGAGAGAAACATGAGTTCCACCGAATTTTAAAACATATAGGAGTTAATAAGTGCAGATACAATAAATGTAAAGAATAAATGACTGAGATCTAAATACAAATTGATAAAGAACTAGGAAATAATACAGTAAGTTATGCCTGAACAATAGTATATTATGTAAGCAGATGCATTAACCTATAATAATTCCTGTGACTATCCTTTGCCAATGCATTTGAAAGACATTTGACTTTATCAATACATATATAATAATACATGATTGCAATATTTTTTGACACAATGTGTATCCAATGGGCGATTCATAAGTAGTTATATTCTGAAAGTGACATAAACAGTACATTTTTAAGAAGTGATAAAGAATACCATAATAAGAGCAATATTGAACATATACATATAACCAAGTTTCAAATAAATGAAATAAAGTAGTAAAACTAATTCAGTTTTCAAAATAATAATTCAAATCAAGAATATGAATTAACAACAAACATTTCTTCACAATGTAAAGTAATAAACTAGTATGGAATCTTATTGTGATTATCATTAACAAATTTTTTACAAGATTCTGTAAGATCATTATAAGGAATCCAAGAATTTTGACTAGCATTATAATTCAACCACTTAACTCTATAATACCATATCTTATTAAGATACTTTTTTCTTAAAATTTTCTCAATCTCATAAACTTTGTCAATGTCATTAGTCTTAGACACAATAGATTTAGTATGTTTCGATTTCACTTTGTCAGTAACATTGTCATTATTATTGTCAATATCGTGAGTTTTGTCATTATCAGTAGAGTCACCGTTAACTTGTGAGTCAATGAAGTCATCTGAAATAGCAATTTCATCATCGTCTAATATAACAGATTCAACATTGTCTATATTATCAGGTTTATAATTCACATTAGGTCGAACAAGTCCTTTCTTAAGTCGATTAATATGCACAATATTACGCACAGCATGTCCATCAGATTTTCTGCGTAGTTTAACATGAATATCAGATAGTTTCTGAACAATATAATATGGTCCATGCCAAGGGCTTGATAATTTTTTTTACTTTGACCTGATTTTAGCACTGGTTTGTAGAGAAATACAGTATCTCCAACAGTAAATAAAGGAGTAAATTGCTTTGTAGAAGTCTTTTCACACATTTTTGTCTTTCTTTGCTCAAGATTCTTAGCACAAATCTGTCTTGCAAGTTCTAGTTGATCTAACAATTGAATAACATATGATTCAGCAGATTTTGGCATATCAAGTTGAGGAATAGTTATATCTAAGAATGTTTTAGGATATCTTCCATGAACTAAGAAGAATGGTGTATATTCTGTACTATCTAAGTTTGGTGTATTATTATAAACAAATTGAATATACGGTATAAAATTATCCCACTGAGTACCATCCAAATATTTGGCCAAAGTGTTTAATATAGTACTCATTGTTCTTTCACTTTGACCATTACAACTAGGATGGTAGCTTGTTGTTTGAGTGTTTTAAATTTTGGGACTTTTCGTGCAAAATTATTCCTGGACATTTTCAGTTTTTCAGTTTAATTCTTGGGTTTTAAATTTTTGGGACTTGCTTTTTGTGCGAAATTATTAATGGGGTTTTTTCAGTTTTGATAAGGAATACGTCGTTTTATTTAGGAAATTTGAAAGTATTATTACTCCTTTGAGAATGCTTACAGGTTTCTTTCACAATGTTACTTAAGTAATTGGTTCCACGATCTGAGTGAAGATATTCTGGAATACCATGACGACAAACAATATTTCGAATAAATTCTGTAGCAACTGTTGCAGCTTTAATATTTGGTAACGCAATAAGTTCTACATATTTTGAAATTGATTATTGGTAGTTTGACATTTTGGTAGTGGTCCTAGAATATCTGTACTAACACGTTGAAATGGATGACTAGCAACTGGCATTGGTTGTATCAAAGCTCTTGTACTTTTAGAAGGAGCTTTACGTTGACAACATCTTTCACAGGATTGTACATATTTAACAATATCCGTATACATACATGGCCAATAAAATAACTGACGAGTCTTTTGAATAGTACGATTAATTCCAAAGTGTCCTCCAGGTAATGAATCATCGTGAGTAAAGTTAAGTACAGTTGGAACTAAATTTTGAGGAACAACAATCTGAACATTCACTCGTTCACTTCGGTGACCTTTACCTTTATAATACGAAACATGGTATAAAATGTCATTTCTCAAAAAATAATCCGAGGCAATATTTAATAAATCTTTTCTATATTTTGGGTTTGAAGGCAACTTCTGAGTTTCTAAGTATATAATTAAGTCAGAAAACTTTGAATCTTCTCTTTGAGACTTACATAAAGAGTCTTTAGTCCATAGTTCATAGAGATTTACATTATCAGCACTTTCCAAAGTTGCTTTTGAAGGAATTTTCACTTTTGACTTAGATTTGACAGCAGCAATGTTTACATTTGGAAATTCATCCGATATTGAGGGTACATCATAACATGGTAACATGTCAAGATAATTGTCTTCTGTAGTGTCACTATCATCATAAGTACGTCGACTAACAGCATCTGCATTACAGTGAACATGACCTGGACGATATCTTATGGTAAAATTGTAAGATTGTATAACTGCGATCCATCTAGCAAATTTTCCTGTAGGGTTTTTAATATCAAGTAACCACTTTAAAGCTGAATGATCTACAATTGCATCAAATGTCGAATATCGAAGATACGAGTCTAAACGTTTTATACAATATACTAGAGCTAAACATTCCTTTTCAGTAATACCATATTGTTTTTCTGCTTTGTTGAGAGAGTTCACCATTTTGGGTTTGACATAGAACACCACCTACAGCGAAATTACTTGCATCTGTATACAAAGAAAATTTCTCATCTCCACGAGGGTATCCAAGAATTGGAGTAGTTACAAGTTTCTGTTTTAGTTCATCGAATGCAGACTGACTATCTTCAGACCAAACAAATTCTACACCTTTTGCTGTTAATTGGTAAAGCGGAGCTGCGATTCGAGCATAACCTTCAATAAACTTGCGATAATATCCTGATAGTCCTTCAAATCTTTCAAAGTTTTAGGCACTGGATAATTAGATACAGCACTTACTTTCTTAGGGTCAGGGGAAATACCTTTAGAACTAACTACATGACCTAAATATGAAATTTCAGAATGTCCAAAATTACACTTCTGCGCATGCAACTTTAAGTTAGCAGATTTTAGACGATCAAACACTTCTCGTATGTGCACTAAATGTTCAGAGAATGTTGTGCTAAAAATTATTACGTCATCGAGGTAAACTAAACACTGTTTCCATGAAAGACCTCGTAATACAGCTTCCATTACACGTTGAAATGTGGCTGGGCTGTTTTTCAATCCCATAGGTAGTCGCTTGTATTGATACAAACCAAGATGGCATCTCCATGCAGTATAGGATCTGGATGAAGGAGCAATAGAAACTTGGTGAAATCCACTTTGAAGATCTAAAGTTGTAAAATAACATGGATTCGCTGTACCTATAGATTCGAGAGCATCTTCAGTAGTGGGTATAGGGTGTGCATCAAGAACAATACATTGATTCAACTTACGAAAGTCACAAACAAAACGATAGGATTTACTATTACGTTTGGCTATTAATAGACAAGGTGCTGCCCATGGAGAGACAGATTCTTCAATAATATCTTTATCAAGAAGATCACGAACAACTCCTTCCATAACTTCTTTTTGTTTGTTACAAAGTTTATAAGCACGTTGACGAATAGGTTTTTGAGAAGGCTCAATCTCAATTTCATGTTGAAGAAGTTCACATTTTCCTAATATTCCATCCTTTCCAACAAATACTGAAGAATAATTGTCTATAAGTGTCTGTACTTCTTTTCGTTGAGTATCGGTCAAGTTGTCAGAAATATTAGTCTTAACAGAATTATTCAAGTCATTGTCTAATACATGTTTGTCTGAATCTTGAATAGACAATACTTTGTCATGACGTGATAAACATACAAATTTACCTACAATAGTATCCTTACTAATTGAAACTTGCTCATTTGAAAAATTACAAAGAGATTGATAAACATTACCATTAGAAACATAACATAACGATTTTGCAGATAAAATACTTGAAGAAGCTAATTTTTCGGAACCTGTAACAATACCCGTTACACCGTCTGGAATTGATGCACCATGAATGCGAGCGATTGAAATAACTTGTGATTTTGGAGGAACAATAATATCCTGAGTACATGCTAAAGAACGTCTTGGATCAATAGATAATGACTTCTTTCCAAAATCTAGAGTAACATTATTCTCTTGCAAAAAATCTATACCTAATATAATCATGGGTTGCAAATCTGGAATGACATAAAATAATACTTGAACAGTACAATTGTTAATAGTAACAGTTAAATAAGTTTTACAATGAATTTTAACAGAATTTCCACTTGCAGTAATAATATGGGTCTTATCCTTAGAATTTAAAGCAATTTCTTTTACATTTAAATGCTTAACTAAATCATGACTAATACAACAAAAATCAGCACCAGAATCTAACAAGGCATGTAAATTAAGGTTACATATAATGACAGGTATAAAATTTCCTAATAAGTGAGCATTACTTTTAACTATAGCAATATTTGAAAAATTTCTAAGTCTGTTCTAACAATAGAGGACAGGGGATTGCTAGAACTTTCTAGTTTTCCGATTGTGAAACTGATTCATCCTCAAATAAACAATATTTTGCATAATGATTTGGACCATGACATTTGTGACATATGACTGGATCACATGTTGACTTATCATCTTTGGTAGTTGACTGTTTTAGGCTGTAGCACTTCTTTGCTGTATGACCTTTCTTGTTACAAAGTTGGCATATAACTGTCTTTTGTTGAACAGCAGCAAGGTTTGCTTCAAAATATTCTGTAGATGTGTCTTTATTTGTACTGGAACTGGAAGTAGGCTTAAGGCTTAGTTCTTCTACTTTCGATTTTAGTGAGTGAAGTTCAAACATAACATCTGACATATTTGTAGACTGTCTTTGTTGTGGGTGTGGCACCAATGAACATGACTGATCCACTAAGCGACAATAAGGAACAGCATCTAAAAATGTAGTTGGTTGTTTCTGTATAACGCTTGCACGTAAAGATGGAGTTAGACCTCGTATGAAAGCTGGAATCATTTCTGTTTCTGTTTTATTGAGTCTAGTACATTTTGCTTCAATGTCAATAATATAGTTTTCAATATTTTCACCTGGTAGCATAACTCTTTCATACAGTTGTTGCTCTAATAACCAATTGTTAGGCCGTGAGTCTATGAAATGATACTTAAATTCATGAACTAATCTTGGTTTACTGTGGACTAATTGTGGAGGCAAATTATTCAACCATATAACAGCGGGTCCTTGAAGTTGAAGAAGCATTGCAGAACCAAAACTTTCGTCAGGGATTCGTTGAATATCTGTCCATGCTTGAAATCGTTGAAGCCAGGTGCGGGCGTCTTCTGATGGAAGTCCATAGAACGGTTCAATATTAAAATGTGGCATCTTACGGTTTTGACAGTGATTTTACTTCATTAAAATCTTGTAGAAATACACAGGATCAAACTGTTTACATCTCCACCATCTGTGGCGTATAATTCACCATCTGAGGCGAACAATATTACAGCCACCTCTTGACAAATTGGGATATTCGTCGATTTAAAAGAAAACGTGGTCATTTTTATGTAGACATTTTATTAATCTCCACAGGGGTAGCTACAATTGGGCAAATCACTGATTGGCTAATAAACTAAAACAATAATTGGGTTACTTCCCTTCAATACAATAACATTTTTAGACCACAATTAACCGATATGGATAGACCTATTCCATAATAGTGTTAATGAGCTAATAATTGAACGCGTTTTCAAGAACAAGGGCAATAACTATATTCTTCGATTCTTCATGTGGGCGTATAAATTTTGTTCACAAAGATATGTTGCAATGATAATAAAATCGTTTCTAAATTGTTTTTAATAAAAATAACATACTTAAGTTGTTTCTGATTTTTGACATTGTCCTGTAATGAAATAAAAACCTTTAAGCAAGAAAAACGATATATTTGTGGAGCAAAATAAGGTACAGTAATATGTGAGACGTAAAACACTTAGTAGGGTGTTTGTGAAAGATCAACTCATAATCGATTTTCACTATAGCTTTTGACATTATATGTTTTATGAAGGATTGTAGTTATTGAGGAGATGCAGCTTTATTCTCTTCAAGAAACTATACCTTGCAACAATACGAAATTATTTAAACAATATAACTGTTAGTTTTAGTTGTACCAATTGGTGGTTTCATTACTTTACTAGAATTACAACTATAAATACCGCCTTGATCTCAATACTGTTTATACCAGTTTATACTTGCATGGTCTGGCTTAGTCTGGATAGCGGAACAATTAATAACCAGTTTGTCTGATTTAATAATATCTATCCTGCTAGTAGATGCACCAATTCCAATTTCAATTATGTAGTATATTTGTACAAAAATCGGTCCAGAGCACATAGAACATTTCTTAGAGGTAATATATTGCATAGTATGTAGTGAGAAACAATTTTTACATAAGACTGTAACATCCGTATCATCAGTTCCCGTACTAGTTTGTTGTATCTTTATACCATTTATAACTCAAAGTACCATTAGGATTAGCATCAGTTACAATACACTTTAACTCTACTGTATTACCTTCTATTATTTTATAGTTACCAGATACTTCAGGTTCTAACGACAGAAATGTAAAGTATACTTCACTTATCTGTAAAATAAAAATATATACTTCTTTTATCTAAAAACAGAAATATCATCATCTCTTTGCTTAGATACTGTATCAATATGTATAGTTACACTAGTAGTTGTTTTAGATACTGTATAGAATCGGTATAGTTGTTTGATGGTCCAGGATTTAGGATATTTATTTTTTAACATGGCCTAGAATAGAAAGATAATATTCAACAGGAACTGTCTATTACACTGTTATAATATCTGGTAACACTACCAGATTAAGATTCACCAAGAAATACAGAAAATCTAGTCAAAATCACAACGCACAATTGACGTTACTAAAATGTATACGATTAGAAATAGATTTGCTAGGATATAACAAAAACTGCACAATTGACGCTGCAATAAAAATGTACTTCTTGACTTGAAAATGAACCTGATAAATTAACAAAATATTATCAGTAAATAAAAATCGTCATGTATTTAATACTTTATAAAAGGTATATTCGATACATGTATCACTTAATATTTTTATAAAGGGTCGTGTTTCAAAAGGTTATAGTATTTAGTCTCATTAAAATCTATCTGTATTAGACCATGCAATTTATATAAAGAGATAACGTTAATTCAAGAAATATCATAATTTATAAATAGACTGAGTCGTGAGAACATGTACCTAACATTGTCGAAATACTTACACATGATAAACAAAGTATTGTATGGTGATATGTAAAGCTTTGGCTGTCAGTCTATGAAAGGGTCTGATGTAATGAACAGAGCCATCAACGCAAGACTCAAGTCCTCCCTCGATTGTTTAACTATTGTGCACGAAGTTGGCATTTTAAACACACCACGCTTCGCGGCAGAAAAACTCACCAAACGTGACATTATTAATGTGTCAGACATTCTCAATTCATCAAATAGTTGTGTCTGAATGAAACTAATTGATTTATTTACATATTAGCAGATTTTACATTCATAATTTATTGTAATTTGATATTTTTCATATGTCAGAGTCAAGATTTGCATAAAAAAATTGACAACGGCAGCCATCTTGCATATTTCCGGATGTGACGTAATACTTGTTCGCGCGTGTCACCTTAACCCCCTTTCAATGACGTCAACTTCAGCTTTCGTCAGTCTATATCTAACTTCGGCCAAGTAAAGACGTAGTTAGCGTTCTCTTACAAAAGATGGTAAGAGACACTGCAGAAACGTCGGTCACTAAGCCCATGCCATTTTGAAATTAAACATCCCTACCCTGTCCCACCTTGCCTCTAATCCACCCACAATTAAATCACACTGTTTCTTCGGCCATTTTTGGTCAGTTTGACATATTACTAGGCCTATTAGTATTGGTTTTGTTACGATCGCAACGCAACACGAAAACTAAGAATTACTTTGAGAATTAAAATAGCAAAGCTACATCATATATCTCTGCCTACGTTCATTTAGACATAAATATTAAGTCCACTTGAATGATAGAATTTGTAATGATTTACGATCTTTGCCTTGATTCTTGTCATGTTGTGATTACT
>NW_008709370.1:52915-55079 GCF_000327385.1 Lottia gigantea
TCATGGGTTGAATCTGGAATGACATAAAATATACTTGAACAGTACAATTGTTAATAGTAACAGTTAAATAAGTTTTACAATGAATTTTAACAGAATTTCCACTTGCAGTAATAATATGGGTCTTATCCTTAGAATTTAAAGCAATTTCTTTTACATTTAAATGCTTAACTAAATCATGACTAATACAACAAAAATCAGACCAGAATCTAACAAGGCTGTAAATTAAGGTTACATATAATGACAGGTATAAAATTTCCTAATAAGTGAGCATTACTTTTAACTATAGCAATATTTGAAAAATTTCTAAGTCTGTTCTAACAATAGAGGACAGGGGATTGCTAGAACTTTCTAGTTTTCCGATTGTGAAACTGATTCATCCTCAAATAAACAATATTTTGCATAATGATTTGGACCATGACATTTGTGACATATGACTGGATCACATGTTGACTTATCATCTTTGGTAGTTGACTGTTTTAGGCTGTAGCACTTCTTTGCTGTATGACCTTTCTTGTTACAAAGTTGGCATATAACTGTCTTTTGTTGAACAGCAGCAAGGTTTGCTTCAAAATATTCTGTAGATGTGTCTTTATTTGTACTGGAACTGGAAGTAGGCTTAAGGCTTAGTTCTTCTACTTTCGATTTTAGTGAGTGAAGTTCAAACATAACATCTGACATATTTGTAGACTGTCTTTGTTGTGGGTGTGGCACCAATGAACATGACTGATCCACTAAGCGACAATAAGGAACAGCATCTAAAAATGTAGTTGGTTGTTTCTGTATAACGCTTGCACGTAAAGATGGAGTTAGTATGAAAGCTGAGATCATTTCTGTTTCTGTTTTATTGAGTCTAGTACATTTTGCTTCAATGTCAATAATATAGTTTTCAATATTTTCACCTGGTAGCATAACTCTTTCATACAGTTGTTGTTCTAATAACCAATTGTTAGGCCGTGAGTCTATGAAATGATACTTAAATTCATGAACTAATCTTGGTTTACTGTGGACTAATTGTGGAGGCAAATTATTCAACCATATAACAGCGGGTCCTTGAAGTTGAAGAAGCATTGCAGAACCAAAACTTTCGTCAGGGATTCGTTGAATATCTGTCCATGCTTGAAATCGTTGAAGCCAGGTGTGGGCGTCTTCTGATGGAAGTCCATAGAACGGTTCAATATTAAAATGTGGCATCTTACGGTTTTGACAGTGATTTTACTTCATTAAAATCTTGTAGAAATACACAGGATCAAACTGTTTACATCTCCACCATCTGTGGCGTATAATTCACCATCTGAGGCGAACAATATTACAGCCACCTCTTGACAAATTGGGATATTCGTCGATTTAAAAGAAAACGTGGTCATTTTTATGTAGACATTTTATTAATCTCCACAGGGGTAGCTACAATTGGGCAAATCACTGATTGGCTAATAAACTAAAACAATAATTGGGTTACTTCCCTTCAATACAATAACATTTTTAGACCACAATTAACCGATATGGATAGACCTATTCCATAATAGTGTTAATGAGCTAATAATTGAACGCGTTTTCAAGAACAAGGGCAATAACTATATTCTTCGATTCTTCATGTGGGCGTATAAATTTTGTTCACAAAGATATGTTGCAATGATAATAAAATCGTTTCTAAATTGTTTTTAATAAAAATAACATACTTAAGTTGTTTCTGATTTTTGACATTGTCCTGTAATGAAATAAAAACCTTTAAGCAAGAAAAACGATATATTTGTGGAGCAAAATAAGGTACAGTAATATGTGAGACGTAAAACACTTAGTAGGGTGTTTGTGAAAGATCAACTCATAATCGATTTTCACTATAGCTTTTGACATTATATGTTTTATGAAGGATTGTAGTTATTGAGGAGATGCAGCTTTATTCTCTTCAAGAAACTATACCTTGCAACAATACGAAATTATTTAAACAATATAACTGTTAGTTTTAGTTGTACCAATTGGTGGTTTCATTACTTTACTAGAATTACAACTATAAATACCGNCTTGATCTCAATACTGTTTATACCAGTTTATACTTGCATGGTCTGGCTTAGTCTGGATAGCGGAACAATTAATAACCAGTTTGTCTGATTTAATAATATCTATCCTGCTAGTAGATGCACCAATTCCAATTTCAATTATGTAGTAT
>NW_008709370.1:56136-60284 GCF_000327385.1 Lottia gigantea
TAACTATTGTGCACGAAGTTGGCATTTTAAACACACCACGCTTCGCGGCAGAAAAACTCACCAAACGTGACATTATTAATGTGTCAGACATTCTCAATTCATCAAATAGTTGTGTCTGAATGAAACTAATTGATTTATTTACATATTAGCAGATTTTACATTCATAATTTATTGTAATTTGATATTTTTCATATGTCAGAGTCAAGATTTGCATAAAAAAATTGACAACGGCAGCCATCTTGCATATTTCCGGATGTGACGTAATACTTGTTCGCGCGTGTCACCTTAACCCCCTTTCAATGACGTCAACTTCAGCTTTCGTCAGTCTATATCTAACTTCGGCCAAGTAAAGACGTAGTTAGCGTTCTCTTACAAAAGATGGTAAGAGACACTGCAGAAACGTCGGTCACTAAGCCCATGCCATTTTGAAATTAAACATCCCTACCCTGTCCCACCTTGCCTCTAATCCACCCACAATTAAATCACACTGTTTCTTCGGCCATTTTTGGTCAGTTTGACATATTACTAGGCCTATTAGAATTGGTTTTGTTACGATCGCAACGCAACACGAAAACTAAGAATTACTTTGAGAATTAAAATAGCAAAGCTACATCATATATCTCTGCCTACGTTCATTTAGACATAAATATTAAGTCCACTTGAATGATAGAATTTGTAATGATTTACGATCTTTGCCTTGATTCTTGTCATGTTGTGATTACAACATAGGCTTATCTATTGATGTCACTGTCAGAACATTAGGAAATTGATTCTTTCGGACTATGTTTATCTAGACGCAACTTATTAGGTCCATTTAAACAGTAATAATAGTTCATTTGAAAGTTATGAATTTAAGTTCTGGCAAATTTTTATAATAACAACTTCATTAGAAATTTAGCATCGTTGCAATCGTAACATTACATTGCCACATATCGTTGTAATTGTAACATATCGTTGTAATTGTAACATATCGTTGTAATTGTAACATATCGTTGCAATCGTAACATTCCTTGTAATAACGACGATCGTTGTAAAAATAACAAACCTTTACCTTTACTACTTGATTTAGATGAATGAATTTGACTCTGACAAAGTTATTGTACTATAGATATTTTATTGAAGTATTTTAAATATTATTGTTAATAAATTTGTTATATTTTTATAAATTGGGTTATCTTTTATCAAAGTGCTAGGCTGACACGAACCCCACAGTAACGAGACAGACAGCGTTACACTGATCAACTTGCAAATATGATAGAAGTGAACTGACATGTTCATCTAGAAGGTGGAAAACATGTAATGATTATTCAGTTAAATTAAAATATAAGCCTTCAAGACTGAACCGGTCCTACTAACGGAATATCATACAATGGGATTGAAAGGAGATCTACAAAAGTTGGGTAAAACTGTTAAGTACAAACGGAGTAACTGCATATTATGAAACGGATTTAATATAAGACAAGACTGGTGAATTCTCATTACTACCAAGTCACAGCAGTACCATGGTTAAGAATATCATAATGTGGAGATAAGTGTGTCTATAACCACATTCTGTTAGATGCTGGACAGTTTTTACTGTCTCGTATTCACAAATTTGAAAATAGTTTCAAATTCTCCAGACCTCTCCCTCTTTCATCCGTTTTGCAAACAGTTTGTCTTGCTTTTTTGCTCATACTCCAACAAACTACACAATTAAACGTTAAAATTTCTCTCACAGGCTAGGCATCCGCGTTAGCTTTATTGGGATTAATAATAAGGCCTAAATATATACGACATTTTGAAAATAAACGTGACACGATTTCGAAAAGTTTACATATTAGATCTACTTAGAAATAAAGATGACGGACGAAATCAATGTGAGTTTAACTTTTTTTGGTTCTGCTCAAAATACTATAGACTATCATTTATGTCTTATAATTAAACTCATTAGGCCTAATAAACTTTATTGTGGATGCTAGTATTTGACTAGATCAAAGTAGGCACTATCCTTACGCTATAAGACTTTCTAAACCAGAAAAGATGGCCTTAAGTTAAAGGAAAAAATATTTTCTTTATGGTACAACATGTAGGCCTATAATATAGATAGCCTATACCTACATATTAAAAAGAAGATAAAGTTCTCCCACCCATGAACACACTATCAATGAAGAAAAATGTTCCCGTTTATTATTATTATCGACTGGTTTAATATAGGCCTATTTGATTTAATATTTAAGGAAAACAGGAAGAGTTTTACGTCCTTCTTTTCTGCCGGGAAAGAAGAAGAGAAGAGATTATTCAGTTAATCAAACCTGGCATGATGGGATGGATTATGTTAAAAAACATAACAAAATAAAAGAGGTTGCAGATTTATTGTTATTAGATGAAAATTTTAGCCCACAAAAAAAAAACAGGAGATAAAAAAAAAATAGTGATGGCCTTCTTAACACACCTACAATTGCAATGGCAACCAAGTAATCCAGGAGGTTGACAAGAGCTATCAGAAAATTAAATATTTTGATACTGGAAGAGGTTCTACACAGCCTTTTTATCTTTAATTTTTATTTTCGATTGGATTCATCCTTTAGTAATAATAAACAATTCCACCAAATTTCGTCTAAACCAGTCAAGAATTTGTTTTCTGGGGTGTTTGGGAGCTTTATATTGAACACGTTTCTAAGAACAAGGGCAATAACCCATATTAAATGTAAATAATTCGCCATTTTGTGGGCATGATTTGATCTTATGTATATGTAAATAGTCTTGTACTGAAATCGCAAAATTCCTTCAAAAATACATCAAACTACGAATTTCGCTATCTATATAATGTCTCTTCTAAATATAGCAATCTCAAGAAAAGACGAGCCACTTCTCTATTTTAGATACCATGGCAACCCATCAGAACCATCGCCTGATTTTAAATGTAGGAGACACCAAGTTTGAACTCTGCAAGCTGATTCTGATTCACTATTTTCTAAATTAAGTTTTCGAGGACTCATCTATTACACCAAATACATGTATCGCCTCTGACCCTGTTGACATTAGAATTGAATTTCAAGGCGAAGCCTAAGTCTGACACCCGCTTAAGGGCTAAGACGCCTAACTAAGCCACAATGCCAAGTCACGATACCCCGAACCAAGACTGAGTCTGACTGGCACAGGCTATAAGCCCTTTAGCCTTTGTCCTGACTTGTTCCTATTTTTTAAAAAAAAGGGTACCTTTCCACTTGCATCATCATCATGTTCAACATCCAACAAATAGAAATCATATGAAATAGGCTAGCCAGACATGAAATGAACATTTAAATAGGTCAAGATCTACGACTTTGTTTTTAGATCTTGAAAAATATTTATTGTGGACTAGATCTAATAGGAATATCATGTTTATAATTTATAGTTTCAGATTATAAATTATACTAATCAATCTAATAATTAAAAATAATATCATTTCTATCATCTGGCCTACTTGAAGTTGAAGACTTGGTTGTGAAAGTACTTATCATTTTCATTAGCTATTAAATGGATAAATCTTATATTCCTTAAATTAATAAATTAAAGATAAAAGACAAAATGGCTTGTCTTAGGTTTTGGCTAAGTGGGATTGCTCATGCTTAGACCATGGTAGTAAGCTGGATTGTTGTTTGCTTGTCCACTCGTTTGTCAGTTATGTGACATGCCTGATCATGTGAAAGGAAATCTGATATTATCTTTAAAAGAATATTTGAGAATGAAATCTAATATATAACTGTGTGAATCATCCAGCTGAGACCTAAAATTAACTAAATATTACATGTTGAAATTTACAGATTTGATTCAGTTAATTTCAAAAGGCCACTAAAATAGCAACACTTTTTAAAATGAAAAGTAAACATCTTAATACTAATACATCGCAATTTCTTTTTTTATTATTAAATCAACTTCGAAAATAGAGGTGTACATTAATTGATTTTCTTACTAAAAAAGTACATACTTTAATTTA
Organism: Lottia gigantea; assembly: GCF_000327385.1. NCBI lineage: Eukaryota > Metazoa > Mollusca > Gastropoda > Lottiidae > Lottia > Lottia gigantea. The sequence goes on from NW_008709370.1 coordinate 60,095, forward strand.
AAGCTTATTATTGCCTTTTTAAATTAAAACTACTTATTTCTTTCTCTATTGTAGTGTTGTCATTATGTATTCCAAAACTGTGCAATTTATCTGCTAATTGGTTTTATTTTACTTGATAATGTACAGAAAATCTATCTTATCTAGTTGAAGAGATGTGCAGATCGGATATGTTTTGCCATTCTTTTATGAG
>NW_008709370.1:60334-61291 GCF_000327385.1 Lottia gigantea
TGATTTAGATGAATGAATTTGACTCTGACAAAGTTATTGTACTATAGATATTTTATTGAAGTATTTTAAATATTATTGTTAATAAATTTGTTATATTTTTATAAATTGGGTTATCTTTTATCAAAGTGCTAGGCTGACACGAACCCCACAGTAACGAGACAGACAGCGTTACACTGATCAACTTGCAAATATGATAGAAGTGAACTGACATGTTCATCTAGAAGGTGGAAAACATGTAATGATTATTCAGTTAAATTAAAATATAAGCCTTCAAGACTCAACCGGTCCTACTAACGGAATATCATACAATGGGATTGAAAGGAGATCTACAAAAGTTGGGTAAAACTGTTAAGTACAAACGGAGTAACTGCATATTATGAAACGGATTTAATATAAGACAAGACTGGTGAATTCTCATTACTACCAAGTCACAGCAGTACCATGGTTAAGAATATCATAATGTGGAGATAAGTGTGTCTATAACCACATTCTGTTAGATGCTGGACAGTTTTTACTGTCTCGTATTCACAAATTTGAAAATAGTTTCAAATTCTCCAGACCTCTCCCTCTTTCATCCGTTTTGCAAACAGTTTGTCTTGCTTTTTTGCTCATACTCCAACAAACTACACAATTAAACGTTAAAATTTCTCTCACAGGCTAGGCATCCGCGTTAGCTTTATTGGGATTAATAATAAGGCCTAAATATATACGACATTTTGAAAATAAACGTGACACGATTTCGAAAAGTTTACATGTTAGATCTACTTAGAAATAAAGATGACGGACGAAATCAATGTGAGTTTAACTTTTTTTGGTTCTGCTCAAAATGCTATAGACTATCATTTATGTCTTATAATTAAACTCATTAGGCCTAATAAACTTTATTGTGGATGCTAGTATTTGACTAGATCAAAGTAGGCACTATCCTTACGCTATAAGACTTTCTAAACCAGAAAA
>NW_008709370.1:62241-65423 GCF_000327385.1 Lottia gigantea
CTCATCTATTACACCAAATACATGTATCGCCTCTGACCCTGTTGACATTAGAATTGAATTTCAAGGCGAAGCCTAAGTCTGACACCCGCTTAAGGGCTAAGACGCCTAACTAAGCCACAATGCCAAGTCACGATACCCCGAACCAAGACTGAGTCTGACTGGCACAGGCTATAAGCCCTTTAGCCTTTGTCCTGACTTGTTCCTATTTTTTTAAAAAAAAGGGTACCTTTCCACTTGCATCATCATCATGTTCAACATCCAACAAATAGAAATCATATGAAATAGGCTAGCCAGACATGAAATGAACATTTAAATAGGTCAAGATCTACGACTTTGTTTTTAGATCTTGAAAAATATTTATTGTGGACTAGATCTAATAGGAATATCATGTTTATAATTTATAGTTTCAGATTATAAATTATACTAATCAATCTAATAATTAAAAATAATATCATTTCTATCATCTGGCCTACTTGAAGTTGAAGACTTGGTTGTGAAAGTACTTATCATTTTCATTAGCTATTAAATGGATAAATCTTATATTCCTTAAATTAATAAATTAAAGATAAAAGACAAAATGGCTTGTCTTAGGTTTTGGCTAAGTGGGATTGCTCATGCTTAGACCATGGTAGCAAGCTGGATTGTTGTTTGCTTGTCCACTCGTTTGTCAGTTATGTGACATGCCTGATCATGTGAAAGGAAATCTGATATTATCTTTAAAAGAATATTTGAGAATGAAATCTAATATATAACTGTGAATCATCCAGCTGAGACCTAAAATTAACTAAATATTACATGTTGAAATTTACAGATTTGATTCAGTTAATTTCAAAAGGCCACTAAAATAGCAAAACTTTTTAAAATGAAAAGTAAACATCTTAATACTAATACATCGCAATTTCTTTTTTTATTATTAAACCAACTTTGAAAATACAGGTGTACATTAATTGATTTTCTTACTAAAAAAGTACATTCTTTAATTTAAAGCTTATTATTGCCTTTTTAAATTAAAACTACTTATTTCTTTCTCTATATTAGTGTTGTCATTATGTATTCCAAAACTGTGCAATTTATCTGCTAATTGGTTTTATTTTACTTGATAATGTACAGAAAATCTATCTTATCTAGTTGAAGAGATGTGCAGATCGGATATGTTTTGGCCATTCTTTTATGAGACGGGTTGAGCCTACTACTCGATAATCTGGGAGGGAAGGCTGTATTCATTACTATTAGTGAAGTTGTTATTAAAAGAAGTTGTGCCTTGATATCGAATTTACAAAGTTGAAGGGACGTAACTGGTGAAAATATATATCCAATTTCAACAGTCAAGGGGGGGGGGAGGAAACTGATCACAATAATTGTTATATTATGGGGATATTCATTGCGAAGAACTATATTTTATATTACCAATATTGTACTATTAAAGTGCAGTTATAGTACCCCTGGAGACTATAAAAATATTCATAACCAAAAATCAACGTAGGTCACGAGACAAAATTATATAGAAATAATTTATACATATTGTTTCCTTACATGCATTATGTTATACCTATGAGAAACGAATTTTAGTTCACACATATTCCTGGCCCTACCTTCAAAGGTCTATATGATAAGCTTTTTTATGAGGCATATCTCCATGGAAACCCGAATATTTTGCAATGGTATTTTGTCGTAAGTGAAAAATTGAGCATATACTTGTCATTAGTAACATGTTTGGAACAAAATGTCATAAGTCAAAGTCATTTCCACCTCGACGACCATTCAATAGACGATCTCACCTTAATCCCAATTGAGCGCATAGAAATTGACTTGCCTGAAGATGAAACTACCAAATTCCGTCAATCTAGGGAAGCCCATTGGATTGAGACATTGAATACAGCAAGACCTATAGGACTAAATATTCATCATAATGTAGGCATAGCACCCTTTGTTGTCCCGTTCAATACAACCAGCAATCGAGCAAGCAAGATAGTTCATGCCCACTATAAGAGCCTTCAAGAGAAATTCCCCCATGTCTATAAGCAGAAAATGATAGTTGCATATTCAAAAAATAAGAACTTAAATGATAATATTGTTCATAGTAAACTAAAAACAATCAGTACATAACAGATACTATACTTCTCGCCTAAGCCTGTACATTTGGGAGAATCAAACCCTCCCTTCTCCGAAATCCATTACAGTACCACCTCCAGTGTTGATGCAGCTGAAGTACTTCTGTTGACGTTAGTGTTATCAAGGTCAGGTCCTGTCAAAGTTATATTACCAATCACTTCTAGGTTACGACTTCCCTGTTAGGAAAACATGTTTACTAGTTCCTACACATTTGTGTAACAATGATGCATCAGTGCTACCATCATTAATTTGGTTTATAAATATAATTGACTGTATAGTGTTTTGTATTTTCAACCCACACTTGAGGCAAGCACACTCACCATTACACCATAAGCTCTGGAGAAAGATATTCTTTATCATAGCAAAGCTTCATCCTCTCATTGTTTAAAGTTGGTCCTGTGACCTTGAAAGTACATGTGTTTCCGCTAACCCTACAATGCCCTACCTAACCTAATTTTAAGTCTGCCAGGTCACGCGATCTTCCGTAGATCGCTTGTCACTGAACGTGCAAGACGTCTCTTCAGTATCAGAGTAATGTCAATAAATTTATCGTTTATCCGTTAAACAGTTTTCTTTGCTATTCTTCTTATGGTTTATGATCATCCTACATTATTAAAGCCGATTCATGTAAGTACACATATTGACATAGATAGGAGTTTTTTGTCCTCAATTTTATCTTTATTTTCTACTTATAAGTTCGTATTTTATTTTTCTGATTTCCCTTAATTGCTTTGATTGCGATTCACTTTCACTATGTAAACATTTACTATTTTATACCCCTTTCGCACTGCAAAAGTAATTCGGTTCTATCCAGTTCTATCCGAATAACTTCCGGTTGCTTTCGCACTGGCAAAAAAACTTATTCGGTTATAACCAAAAGTTATCCAGATAGAAAAATCTACCACAAGAGGTGGATTTCGTCTGGATACGATCCAGATAAGTGGCAGTGCGAAACCAAACAAGAAGGTATCCGAATAAGTTTATCACGTGGGGTGGGGTGTTGGCGGGGACAAGAAAAGGATTCAAAAAGTACACGAATTGTCTAGGAAAAGAATGAATATATATCGGAA
>NW_008709371.1:0-1189 GCF_000327385.1 Lottia gigantea
CCACTTTGCCAATATGCCAATTTCTCTCATGTTTTGGTCTTTTCCTACTAATTGGACCCCAGGGAGGCCAAAAAACTCAAAAAAACTAAATAAAATCTGTAAGTTTGAAAAGTAGCAATTTCTGGTCTGCACAGTGGTAGTCAAAAAGTGCTCAAACACAAATAAATTTTTTGCTTGAAAAGTTACAGAGCTACAAGGCTGAAACTTGCTGGGAATATCCAAATGGACTATCTCTACATGTGGGAAAAAACAGAACTCAAATATCTGCCATAGATCAAGAAATAATTTTGGTCAGTTTTCATGCATATAGGCCATAGGGACCAAATATGGCCAATGACCAACTTTGCCAAATATGTCAATTTCTCTCATGTTTTGGTCTTTTCCTACTAATTGGACCCCAGGGAGTTCAAAAAACTCAAAAAAACTAAATAAAATCTGTAAGTTTGAAAAGTAGCAATTTCTGGTCTGCACAGTGGTAGTCAAAAAGTGCTCAAACACAAATAAATTTTTTGCTCGAAAAGTTACAGAGCTACAAGGCTGAAACTTGCTGGGAATATCCAAATGGACTATCTCTACATGTGGGAAAAAACAGAACTCAAATATCTGCCATAGATCAAGAAATAATTTTGGTCAGTTTTCATGCATATGGACTACTCCACTAAAACATTTTAGAAGCTAGAAATGTAGTCCAGGCTATTTTTAGAAATCTTCTTTCTCTCTCCCTTTTGGGATTTTTGCTTGCCTATTTTTGGGTAAAATTTGGTCTAGATTTGGAATTTGATGTCTGAAATTGCATTATCTCTCAGATTTGGTGAGATAATGAGAGACCTAAAGGCGGAAGGCTAATTCTAAAAATAGTCGTTTTGTGAAGTGCCAAACTCGAGCGGATGAGTATAACCGGTAGTAGTCTACTTTCAATTTTAGTAGCTCAAAATTTTTATGGTCATCATATAATGAATTTTTTAGGAGACATTGGGAATTGGTCAGGCTTTCATTCGACATATTGGAAAGCTTTCAACGAGATTTCTGGAAAAAGTTATAGAAGGTTGAATTTCGTGTTTTTTGACATGGAAAGAGATGGCAAATGAATTAGTGGAGTGAGTCCATATAGTCCATAGGGACCATTAGACCTTTTGGTCTAAGGGAGATAATTCAATAACTGATATAAGACTAAGGCCACTAATGCATT
>NW_008709371.1:7176-8054 GCF_000327385.1 Lottia gigantea
ACCACATCACCATTTTGGTTGCTGTCTTTCCAATTGGATGCAAACGTCGACNCCGTTCACTAAAAAACGATCTTGTAAACACAAATTCATGTGCAGCCGGCATTGAATTTCAAACACTGAACTTTCACCCATTCTTTTTCTTCTGGCTCCCAACGCTTGGTTTACGACGGGTACGACAGCATCATCGGCACCGGTTTCAACGGCTTGTTGGTCGGTCGTGTCTTTCTCCCACATCACTTGCTGATTTATGGAGTGCTGGAAACAAGCTGTAAAAGATAACCTCCCCCAAGTTGAAAAGGAAGTGCTGAATGTCGACCGTGGCAAAGAAACCGTCAAGGGTGGATTAAAAAACATTCTACAAAAGGCCGTCAAACCTGCTTTGAAATCTAGTAGTAAGCAAGTGATTATAGGTACCAGACGCTGATTGGCTGAGACGTATCACGTGACTAAATGTGACGTAGTAGTATAGGCGACCTTCTTAGAATAGCCTTCGACGAACTCGGTGACGCCTTTGACGGATTCTGGCTAACAGCTCTGGATCGATTCTCCTCCATTGCGGTGTCTCGTTCATCGCCGACTCTTCTAAAAGGTAGGTGTCCTCTGGTGTAATGATGACAGTTTTGCCATTGCGGGTAAATACTTTAATAGGCCTGTCATCCACTTCCAAGATTTGGACAACAATGATAGGTTTGGTTGCCATGTTGCAAATGACTGGCCAAAGACAAGTGACTGCGCTTTTTATAGACGGGAAACTGGAAAAAGGGCTTTGGATAGGATAAAAAAGATCACGTGGTATTTATTTTTTAAACTTTAATTAATTCAACTTAAATCCATTAACTCTAACATATTGTTCGCCATCTCAAAAGACAAATAAGAAA
>NW_008709371.1:8104-9028 GCF_000327385.1 Lottia gigantea
GAGTTATATCTAGTCATAAATATTCATGTGTGAAGGCCTACAGTCTGAATAAACAAACTTTTTGAACATTCTGATCGGGTAAATAAGGAAACTCATCTTTAATCTACATGAGATGAAATCGGGTAATGATTATTTCACTATAAATTTATAAAACGATTGACCGATAGGTGTTTGTATATTATGTAATAATCATTGCACATGCATCAAATGCTGTATTTTGGTAAGTAGGCCTACGTGACTCGATATGCGCGTGCTAATTTATAGAACTTATTTAATGAAATATTATGCGTGTACAGCATAATTATATGAATTTATTTAAATTATGTGTTTTAACGCATGTGCTGATGGTGAAGCTGATTGAGCTAATATGACACCTGTTTATATATCGGGAGGGGGATTTGTATCAAACAAAAGGCTTTTTCCACGATTTACAGGAACGAGGGGTTCTTTTTTTGGGACTAGTACTTTTAGCAACCTCTCGTCATAGTTTGGAATTATCTTGCATATAAACATACCTGAAGACATGGTTTTAGCGCATGACTTCTGCATGTCGGCCTTCTGACATCATTTGATACCATCCCAATTATTTCCAAGATAACTGCTCGTGGAAACCGGTACCTCGAAATGAGTTGGTTGTCATCGAGAGTTTCAAGATCGTTCGACCTGTCGCGAAAAACTCTCTCTCGTTGTAAATTACGGCGGTATGCATTTTGCAATAAAATCAATGCATCCATTTTGGAATTAAAAGTTCGCAGACGACTTCTAATGAGTAACATACTGTGCACGTTATTTAACGCATAACTTTAATCGTAATTTAACGTTACGAATTTTTAAGAAACACGTTTTAGACGGTAAATAACGTTACGATTTTTTTAACGTCTAACGTTATTTTACGTATTTCACAAAACGTTATTAACGAAAGAA
>NW_008709372.1:0-1439 GCF_000327385.1 Lottia gigantea
TAAGTTGAGATAAGTAATTAAAACGTAGATATAAGGATTATCATATGTTAAGAATGTGTTTCAGATAAGAGGTGAGAGAGTGGACACCTGAATAACATTCGAAAGCACTGGCAAAGGAAGTTATCTTGCACCTTGTTAAAACTAATAAATGTGGATCATCATGATTTAAAGATGCCTTTCTTGGTCAAATCATGCTACATTGATTGATTAATTGATATTTCTAAAGAATAAATCAAGTACTCAAGAGTGCTAAGATTGTGTGAGGACGTACAATTCAATCCAATCAAATAACTGCATTCCATAATACCAGAGAAGTGGCTATTGTTGTCAAGGTATATGACAAAGTTCAAAATAGCTTGACCATTGTGAAGATGAACTATTACATGTAAAATATGTTCCGTATCTTGAAGATAATATATCTTTAAAAACTGTTAGATAGTTACATCACAGTATAATTAGACTTCAACCATTTTTTATCCATTCCAAACTGAAAACTTTTTGCAAAAACTGAAAATTTGTGTTAAATTTACTTCCTTAAAGAAATTGTCGATTTTTTATAATGAAATGGTACAATAGAACACTAATGGTTGAAAACATGTCAATCTCATCTTTGCCACCATTTTAACTGTCATTTTTTACTCGAATAATAACTTAGAATTCTACATATATTTCTAAATAGCACAGCAGTGGCCGTAATTTCACTTTTAACGTACCAAAATTACTATCGTGACAATCTCAATAGATTCATAGCCTGCAGTTCTGATTGCTGTTTTAGAGCATATTTCTAGCTCAAACATTAATACCGCCCCAGTAGGTGGTCCAAATAAATCGTTTATTTTCCCCATTAAAGGTTATTTTCACCATGAAATAATGTCTTCAGTAAAAGTCAAAGTTGATGATAAATAAAATTAGTAGCCAAGTAATTTAGTCTTCAATGGAGCTTGACAAATCATTAGTCAAAATATCTTCTATTTAGTTTAATGGTTGTAGGATGCAGAAACCTACAGAGAAATAAAAACAATGGCCATATCAAACATCTACTCTTTATTTCAATAATAGATATTCTTCAATCTAGACATACAAACTGACAATAATGTCAGGAAATGCTTTTATTTAGTTTAATGTAGGATGCAAAAAAAAAAACCAGAGAAGGAAGATAACAAACACCATGATTTATATCTTTCAAGGTATTCTTGAACCTGCATAGGATATTGAATTCTACTTATGCCTACGTGAAGTTCTATAGCAGAGTCGGTGAGAGCGTCGGTTCTTTACATGACGTCATTTGCTTGATTACGTTAAGTAAGGTGTCTCCGTTCTAATCTTAGTTGGTGTGTGAATATCCGATGACCTTGAATAAGTCATCTTCACTCATAATTCCAGTCGATGCAGCTGTAAATTGGTACAGATAATCCGGGAAAGATCAATTCCAAGAGGTT
>NW_008709372.1:7786-9335 GCF_000327385.1 Lottia gigantea
TTCATGTCGCTTGAAAAGTTCCATCAAACTCAGTCTGAGTCAGCCTTTAACAGTAAATTTACTAGTAGTTTATATTTCCTTCTACTTGAATTGATTAGGTTTAGAAGTTCACAATGGGGTAATAAAAGATTTATTTTCTCTGTNTGAGTTGTTTATGGTCTGTAGGCTAGCACAATATTATTCTAGGGTCAGGATGAAAGGAAGAATTGAAGAGTTTAATGGATGAATGAGAAAAAACAGCACCCTAATAATTTTGCATGATAAATTTTGGGTATATTTGGTTAGTCTCTATCCTGCAAACATCCCCTAGTACTTGGGTATTTCTCCTACTCCACCCTCCTTAGCCCAAACATTGATCCCTTACCCTAGTCCAAACATTGATCCCTTACCCTAGCTCAAACCCTTGTCCCTTCCACTAGCCCAAACATTGATCCCTTACCCTAGTCCAAACCCTGGTCCCTTTCCCTAGCCCAAACATAGATCCCTTACCCTAGTGCAAACCCTGGTCCCTTACCCTAGTCCAAACATTAATCCCTTACCCTAGTCCAAACCCTGGTCCCTTCACCTAGCCCAAACATAGATCCCTTACCCTAGTCCAAACCCTGGTCCTTTCCCCTACCCAAACATTGATTCCTTACCCTAGTCCAAACCCTGGTCCCTTTCCCTAGCCCAAACATAGATCCCTTACCCTAGTCCAAACCCTGGTCCCTTACCCTAGTCCAAACATTAATCCCTTACCCTAGTCCAAACCCTGGTCCCTTCCCCTAGCCCAAACATTGATCCCTTACCCTAGTCCAAACCCTGGTCCCTTCCCCTAGTCCAAACATTGATTCCTTACCCTAATCCAAACCCTGGTCCCTTCCCCTAGCCCAAACATAGATCCCTTACTCTAGTCCAAACCCTGATCCCTTCCCATAGTCCAAACATAGATCCCTTACCCTAGTCCAAACCCTGGTCCCTTCCCCTAGCCCAAACATTGATCCCTTACCCTAGTCCAAACATTGATCCCTTATCCTGGTCCAAACCCTGTTCCTTTCCACTAGCCCAAACATTGATCCCTTACCCTAGTCCAAACCCTGGTCCCTTCTCCTTGCCCAAACCCTGGTCCCTTCCCCTAGCCCAAACCCTGGCCCCTTCTCCTTAACCCCGGTCCTTATGCTGCTCCCCTCCTTAGCCCAAACCCTACTCCCCCTTGGACCTTGGTCCCCTATCCTGCTTCTTTCCCCTTAGAGAAACCCTTGTCTCTATCATACTCCTTAACCCTAGCCCAAACCTTGGTACCCTCAGTAAAATTCCTCTGGCATGTCACCCTCAGCCTCTGCCCCCCTCCCCTCCTCTTTGTCTCTCTACAAACCTAGTGTAACAAAGTGTTAATGTGTTTTTAATATGTGATAATATTTATATGTGACAGTTGAATGATAATTGAAGTAGAGTAAAATATTGATCAACTCTGTGGTGTGTCTATTAATATAACTAGTTGTATATAATATTATATACATCAGTAATCAATAGTATCATTACTATACAATATAGATTCTGGGTAGGGTAT
>NW_008709373.1:0-1555 GCF_000327385.1 Lottia gigantea
GTGTGTAGATTCACTAGAGAAGTAACTATTATATAACAATAAACAACAGATAGATATATTGACTGACAATTTGTTGAAGTTTGAATTCACCTAATAATCCAATATGTAGAGATAATTAGTTGACATGGGTTAGTGTGATATGTCATGATGCCTTCTATATTGATCAACCATTTCTCACATTCTCATCATACATAAAGATATCATGCAATTGTGAATTTGTCAAGTTGTCTTAAAAGTCCAGTGCCTTTCAGAGAGTCTACATAGCTAATAATGTTTATTTGGTATTTAGGTTTGTCAACTTGACATCTCTTTCAGAGAGTCCACATAGCTAATAATGTTTATTTGGTATTTAGGTTTGTCAACTCAGTATCTCTTTCAGAGAGTCCACATAGCTAATAATGTTTATTTAATATTTAGGTTTATCAACTTGACATCTCCTTCAGAGAGTCCACATAGCTAATAATGTTTATTTGGTATTTAGGTTTTTCAAATTGACCTCCCTTTCAGAGAGTCCACATAGCTAATAATGTTTATTTGGTATTTGGTTTGTCAACTTGATATCCCTTTCAGAGAGTCCACATAGCTAATAATGTTTATTTGGTATTTAGGTTTTTCAAATTGACCTCCCTTTCAGAGAGTCCACATAGCTAATAATGTTTATTTGGTATTTAGGTTTGTCAACTTGACATCTCTTTCAGAGAGTCCACATAGCTAATAATGTTTATTTGGTATTTAGGTTTGTCAACTTGACATCTCTTTCAGAGAGTCCACATGGCTAATAATGTTTATTTGGTATTTAGGTTTGTCAACTTGACATCTCTTTCAGAGAGTCCACATAGCTAATAATGTTTATTTGGTATTTAGGTTTGTCAACTTGACATCTCTTTCAGAGAGTCCACATAGCTAATAATGTTTATTTGGTATTTGGTTTGTCAACTTGACATCTCTTTCAGAGAGTCCACATAGCTAATAATGTTTATTTGGTATTTGGTTTGTCAACTTGACATCTCTTTCAGAGAGTCCACATAGCTAATAATGTTTATTTGGTATTTAGGTTTTTCAAATTGACCTCCCTTTCAGAGAGTCCACATAGCTAATAATGTTTATTTGGTATTTGGTTTGTCAACTTGATATCCCTTTCAGAGAGTCCACATAGCTAATAATGTTTATTTGGTATTTAGGTTTTTCAAATTGACCTCCCTTTCAGAGAGTCCACATAGCTAATAATGTTTATTTGGTATTTGGTTTGTCAACTTGATATCCCTTTCAGAGAGTCCACATAGCTAATAATGTTTATTTGGTATTTAGGTTTTTCAAATTGACCTCCCTTTCAGAGAGTCCACATAGCTAATAATGTTTATTTGGTATTTAGGTTTTTCAAATTGACCTCCCTTTCAGAGAGTCCACATAGCTAATAATGTTTATTTGGTATTTAGGTTTATCAACTTGAGAGTCAATGTAGCTATCATTATTTAATAGTTGAACTGTATCTCTGTCAAAGATTTAAACGATGAAGTCCTTTAAAATATTAATTTTAGAGTAAATCTTGTCAACG
>NW_008709373.1:8272-9704 GCF_000327385.1 Lottia gigantea
ATTTCTCTATTTCCAGGTTTTATAAAGGCCCCCTCTGATACCTAAACTCTGCCATGTCATGTTTGGTGTTTGACAGATCTACACGTGGTCAGGCTATAAATAGAAACATAACAACAGATAATTGACAGGTTGGAAATAATGACGTCACAAATACGACTAGATATTCTTGTCTATATTTGTAGTTCAGATTAACCAACAAGAAATATACAGTTACAAATAAGACTTTACAATCGCAAATAGATAAGATTAACCAGCCTTAATTTGACTCCTTTGGAAATAAGACTTGATAATATGACCTATACTATAGTCGAGATTATCCAACAGAAGATTTATTATTACAACCACACACAGAAATCCCCAGAGCCTGTATAGACTCTGATATCCCATATATTTAATGGTACATGTCTTTCAAAAACTATAGTCTAATTCCCTCAGATGCCTCAACAGTTGTTCTTCCGTTCTGTCAGTCTACCCTGAGTCTCGGCAGGCTGGCGCCGACACTGCTAATACAGTATAATATTATAGAGACAACAAAAGAGGACCAGGTACCACTGATTGGACGTCCAAAAACATCTCTGTGCTGTTAAAACATGTTGACCATAAAAACTATTTTCTAGTGTTAGGGCGTATTGAGACGAGTCTCAATGAAAGCACTGGCCTAGGTCACAGAGCAATAGATAAGTCTATTAATTATGTGAAAATTAGTTAGTCATTAGTATGATTTTAGTTGAAAAGACACAAACTAGTGTTAGTGATGTTTTTTAATGATTAGAGTGGTTGAAAGGTAACAAGTTACTATCCAACAGAAGGCACTGGTAGATTAAGTGATATGTTTTTCTAGTGTAAATAATATTTTTCTAGTGTAAACCATATTTTTCTAGTGTATGTGATGTTTTTCTAGTGTAAATCATATTTTTCTAGTGTAAGTGATGTTTAGTTATGTTTTTCTAGTGTAAGTGATGTTTTTCTAGTGTAAGTGATGTTTAGTTATGTTTTTCTAGTGTAAGTGATGATTTCTAGTGTAAGTGATGTTTTTCTAGTGTAAGTGATGATTTCTAGTGTAAGTGATGATTTCTAGTGTAAGTGATGTTTTTCGTTTTTCTAGTGTAAGTGATGATTTCTAGTGTAAGTGATGATTTCTAGTGTAAGTGATGTTTTTCTAGTGTAAGTGATGTTTTTCTAGTGTAAGTGATGATTTCTAGTGTAAGTGATGATTTCTAGTGTAAGTGATGATTTCTAGTGTAAGTGATGAGTGATGATTTCTAGTGTAAGTGATGATTTCTAGTGTAAGTGATGATTTCTAGTGTAAGTGATGATTTCTAGTGTAAGTGATGATTTCAAGTGTAAGTGATGAGTGATGATTTCTAGTGTAAGTGATGAATATAATGTGAGTCTATAAAAGTAACAACTGTTGAAGGTAAATTTTATTTCC
>NW_008709374.1:0-970 GCF_000327385.1 Lottia gigantea
AGTAAAACAAGTCAATTTGTGAGTTATTTGTAGTCTGCAGCCGGCTTAGTATGGACTGAGTTGTCTTTTCCTGTTAGTAGCTCTCAGATTTAAGAGTCAATAAAGGTAGTTNAACGTCATTTCGCCCCCTTTGCCACTTCGCCACGGGGTCTCATGAACAAATTAATAAAACTTGCGAATCCTTTCATCATTTGCGATTGCAAACATGGTCGATTGTTCAAACTACCTCTTCGAATGGTACAAACCGTCTAAATGCCGTCTTAGAGTCGTTTCAAGACAAATTTATTTACCAGGGACGAAATGACATTGGGGCGGTTTGACCTCTTAAAATTTACGTTGTATGACAATCGAGACTTGATCGTGTACTAAGCTTTGATAGTGTGACAATCAAGACTAGTGTCTACTTTCGATTGCCAACAAACATGGCGGACACCGTCTTGAAATTCGTTGTTTACATTCTTTAAATTGTGAAAATAAGCAAATTAAAGACTATTCTTTATTATTTTTGGTGTTGATTCTTGATGGGGTACCTTGAGGTGTGTCTCCATTGCTTCAGTATGAGATGCCAGCGCATTGGGAGGTTTTAACGAGACTAAATGTGAGGAAGTTCTCACCACTCTGTTAGTACTACCCTACACTACACTCCAACCCGCTGCAGAGATGTGATGTCAAAACCAACGGCAGTCAACCCTTCTCATCCCGTGCTGCTGTTTCTCCACGCTATGAAATATTCACCAAGCTCCAAACTTGTAGTCTGAAAGACAACATCCCTCAAAACGAGATCAAATAGCTATCTCGAGCCACAATGAAGATCTTACAGAATGAATAGAACAGTGGCAGATATCTGTACTAAAGACCTATCTGTCCAGTGCTCTGCACCAGCGGAGAGAACACCTCACAATCACAACAACAACATCAAAAAAACATGACTAAAAACAAATCCCAACTGAAAGTAAAATGCATTACTGAA
>NW_008709374.1:26876-28201 GCF_000327385.1 Lottia gigantea
TGAGTGTATAGTAAAATAGCTCTNCACTCGCTTTTGAATAAATATGTTAGTATAATTTTTGGACGGGATATTCCAGATACATTGCAATACAAATTGAAACAATAAAATAATTTTAAGCTTCCATGCAAAAGTAAAAAAAAAATTATATCTGTAGTGTTTTATTTGGTACGAATATACCTCAAGCTATTTCTATTTATATTTGTTATGCCCATATTTGGACTAAGTTTTGATCTAAATTAAGATTCTAATGTTTGAAATTGTATTTTCTTTCAGTTTTTTGGAAATCTGGAGAGCCAGTAATATCTGTAAAGTTTTTATGTTATTTGACAAAGTCATTATTTAAGAAGATTTCAGTAAAAACAGTTAGAAAGAAGATTTCAACAAAGTACAACTTTAGTCAGGTAATAAATTTGTTTGTTCTGAATTTGTTCTGTTTTCCAGATTTTTGTAAGAATGACAACCTTGAAACTTTTTACAGATCTAGTTTTTATTGAAAAATAAAACAGTTATAGTTGATTTAGAATTTTACGCGTCATTTTATTGTATCCTGAAGTTCTAATGAAAGTAGTATAAAAGTAAAATAGCTCCCACTCGCTTATAAATGAATATATTTGTATAATATTTGAACAGGATATTCCAGATACATTGCAATCCAAATTGAAACAATAAAATAATTTTAAGGTTGAAAGCAAAAGTAGAAAAAAAATTATTTCTGTAGTGTTTTATTTGGTACGAATTTACCTCAAGCTATTTTTATTTATATTTGTTATGCCTATATTTGGACTAAGTTTTGATCCAAATTAAGATTTTAATGTTTGAAATTGTATTTTCTTTCAGGGTTTTGGAAAATATGAATAGCCTGTAATATCTAAATTTTTAATTTATTTGACAATTATTTAAGAAGATTTCAGTAAAAAGAGTTAGAAAGAAGATGTCAACAAAGTATAACATTAGTCAGGTACCAAATTTGTTTATTCTGAATTTTTTCTGTTTTCCAGGTTTTTATTAGAATGACAATCTTTAAACTTCTTAGAGAACTCATTTCTATGGAAAAATAAGAAAGTTATAGTTGATTTAGAATTTTACGTGTCATTATATTGTATCCTGAAGTTCTGATGAAAGTAGTATAAAAGAAAAACAGCTCTCACAGGCTTATAAATGAATATGTTTGTATAATTTTTGAACAGGATGTTCCAGATACATTGCAATACAAATTGAAACAATAAAATATTTTTAAGCTTCCATGCAAAAGTAGAAAAAAAATTATTTCCATAGTGTTTGATTTGGTATGAATGTACCTAAGCTATTTCCATTGATATTTGTTA
>NW_008709374.1:32644-34909 GCF_000327385.1 Lottia gigantea
GAGTGGTGAGAACTTCCTCCATTTAGTCTCATTGAAACCTCCCAAGGCACTGGCATCTCGTACTGAAGCCGTAGAGACACGCCTCGAAGTATCCCCTCAAAAATCAGCACAAAGAATTATGCAGAATAGACTGTAATTGGCTTATTTTCACAATTTAATGAATGTAAACAATGAATTTCAAGACCGTGTCCGCCATGTTTGTTGAAAAACGAAAGTAGATAATAGACTTGATTGTCAACACTATCAAAGCTAAATAGACGCTCAAGTCTCGATTGTCATACAATGTAATTTTATTACAGGCCAAACCGCCTCCGTGTCATTTCGTCCCTGGTAAATAAATTTGTCTTGACACGACTCTAAGACGATATTTAGACAGTTTTTACCAAAGGCGAAGGTATTTTGAACAACTCCAAATGTTTGCAATCGTAAATGATTGCAAGATTGGCAAGTTTTATTATTTTTTTTCAAGAGACCCTGGGGCGAAGTGGTAAAGCGGGCGAAATGACGTCTTAATACCTTTATTGATTTCTTAAATCTGAGAGCTAGTAACAGGAAAAGACAACTCAGTCCGTACTAAGCCGAATTCAGACTACAAATAACTGACAAATCAACCCATTTTACTCTGTTTTGTTAAATAAAGAGAAAACTAATGAAACTACCACGAATTTGGATCTTTTTTGCACGAAACTAGATTAAGGGGCTGTCCATGGTTAAACTTAAGAAGCATAAAATTTACCAGAGTCTCTGTCAAAGTGTGGAGTCTTGATTTGTTTAAAAATATGTTTGATATCATGAGCAACAAACAACAACAAAGTCAAGCCTGACTGGCATATAAGATTGCACACATCCCTCAAATACCGTCTCATTTTGTGGGGAATGAGGCGCCTGTTTTAAGAAAGACGTAGGCCTATTTATTTGTTTTTTTTTTGTATTATATTTTCAATTCATTCTTTTTCCTTTTTCTTTTTTTAAATCAACAAAATAAAAAAACAAAAAAAAAAACAAGCAAACAAGCAAACAACATTCCAAGCCTTTATCAACTTTTCTTTGGTGTTGGAAAATGTGAGAAGGCCCTACTACGCTGGTTTCTAGATGCCTGGTTTGTGTTTAGATAAATCCTCACTTGTGATTTGCAGAATTTCGGAAATGAAATGAATGGAGAGTTTAAGTCCCACATTTCTGCAGCTGCTAATGAAGACGGGCTGTGTATAGCCTACCATGCCGAGTGCAATAAGGGAAATTTTGCCACGACATATAGGCATTAGCCTAAAAATTTTGTCTTAGATTGAATTGTCCAGGGACCTTTTAACGTTTCGTACACAGCCTGTAGCACACTGGGCAAAGGTTTTCGTGTTCCATTCAAAAGAGTGCGCCTGTTGAATTTAGAGCTCGATTAATTTGTCTTGTAAGGTAATCTACGAGTGTAGGGTTGTTTGGAAAACAGGTCTACCAGCTGTTCAATTGTAGAATTGGACTGGGGGAAAAAAAAAATAGAAACGAATTTAATTTTTTATCTATAGTAAACTTAAATTGCTCAAAAAAATAAAGATGGTTTCCTTAATGCAGGCTGGTTTGTTTAGTCTTTAGTGTATTTTCCTTTCAGTTTGGATCTCTTTATAGTAACCTCTTTTGTGAGTGTGAGTGTGAGATGTGCAGAGCATGGCCAGATGGGTCTTTCTACAGATATCTGCCACTGTTCTATACCTTCCTTCCGTCTTCAGACTATGGCTTGAGATCAGCATTTGACCTCTTTTTCCTTTGTCTTGTCTTAAGGGATGTTGTCTCTCTGGCTGCAGTTTTGTGCCTCTCTGGCTGCAGTTTTGTAGCTTGGTAAATATTTCAGTGCACGGAGAGACACCAGAGTGGGAGAAGAAGGGTTGAGTGCAGTTAGTTTTGACATCACATCTCTGCACCGGGTTGGATTGTGGTATAGAGTGGTGAGAACTTCCTCACATTTAGTCTCGTTGAAACCTCCCAAGGCACTGGCATCTCGTACTGAAGCCATAGAGACACGCCTCGAAGTATCCCCTCAAAAATCAGCACAAAGAATTATGCAGAATAGACTTTAATTGGCTTATTTTCACAATTTAATGAATGTAAACAATGAATTTCAAGACCGTGTCCGCCATGTTTGTTGAAAAACGAAAGTAGATACTAGTCTTGATTGTCACACTATCAAAGCTAAATAGACGCTCAAGTCTCGATTGTCATACAATGTAATTTTATTACAGGCCAAACCGCCTCCGTGTCATTTCGTCGCTGGTA
>NW_008709374.1:64670-65652 GCF_000327385.1 Lottia gigantea
AATCTGAGAGCTAGTAACAGGAAAAGACAACTCAGTCCGTACTAAGCCGAATTCAGACTACAAATAACTGACAAATCAACCCATTTTACTCTGTTTTGATAAATAAAGAGAAAACTAATGAAACTACCACGAATTTGGATCTTTTTTGCATGAAACTAGATTAAGGGGCTGTCCATGGTTAAACTTAAGAAGCATAAAATTTACCAGAGTCTCTGTCAAAGTGTGGAGTCTTGATTTGTTTAAAAATATGTTTGATATCATGAGCAACAAACAACAACAAAGTCAAGCCTGACTGGCATATAAGATTGCACACATCCCTCAAATACCGTCTCATTTTGTGGGGAATGAGGCGCCTGTTTTAAGAAAGAAGTAGGCCTATTTATTTGGTTTTTTTTTTTGTATTATATTTTCAATTCATTCTTTTTTCTTTTTCTTTTTTTAAATCAACAAAATAAAAAAACAAAAAAAAAACAAGCAAACAACATTCCAAGCCTTTATCAACTTTTCTTTGGTGTTGGAAAATGTGAGAAGGCCTTACTACGCTGGTTTCTAGATGCCTGGTTTGTGTTTAGATAAATCCTTACTTGTGATTTGCGGAATTTCGGAAATGAAATGAATGGAGAGTTTACGTCCCACATTTCTGCAGCTGCTAATGAAGACGGGCTGTGTATAGCCTACCATGCCATGTGCAATAAGGGAATTTTGCCACGACATATAGGCATTATCCTAAAAATTTTGTCTTAGATTGAATTGTCCAGGGACCTTTTAACGTTTCGTACACAGCCTGTAGCACACTGGGCAAAGGTTTTCGTGTTCCATTCAAAAGACTGCGCCTGTTGAATTTAGAGCTCGATTAATTTGTCTTATTAGGTAATCTACGAGTGTAGGGTTGTTTGGAAAACAGAGTCTACCAGCTGTTCAATTGTAGAATTGGACTGGGGGAAAAAAAAAATAGAAACGAATTTAATTTTTTATCTATAGT
>NW_008709375.1:0-1441 GCF_000327385.1 Lottia gigantea
TGATTTGAGTCTTGAATATATGTAAATAGTCTTCAGAAATACTAGAAATGTACAAAAATCACATAATTCCTTCAAAAATACAACGATACACTATACATGGTCCTTGGCTTGGTTGATTTGAGTCTTGAATATATGTAAATAGTCTTCAGAAATACTAGAAATGTACAAAAATCACATAATTCCTTCAAAAATACAACGATACACTATACATGGTCCTTGACTTGGTTGATTTGAGTCTTGAATATATGTAAATAGTCTTCAGAAATACTAGAAATGTATGAAAATCACATAATTCCTTTAAAAATACCTCAAACTAGGAATTTATTTTCCTATTTCTATAGATGTCTTTTCTATATATGACAGTGTCTTAACAAAAGTTGAGTTGTCATTTTAACTTTCAAATGTAGATAGCCTTTGCCAGTGCTTACGAGAATCAGCCTATTGTTAGCTCTCACCCCCTAATACCTAACCCTTATCCTCCTCAAGGTAAGAACAATTCTGATGCCTGTGCCAGTGCTTCTGAGACTCCCTTTTAATTAGCCCTAAATTCAATGAACTGAAAATTCTGATGCCTCTGCCAATCCTTTCGAGATTTGGTCCAGTATTGGCTCTCACCCTCTAATACCTAACCCTTACCGGCCTCAAGGTAAGAAAAATTATGATGCCTGTGCCAGTGCTTTAGAGAGTCAGCCCCTAATATCTACACTTTCACACCTTATAAACTAAAAAGAGTTGACAAACCAAATCTCAAAAGTGGCATGAGGTGTTCCAGACGACTAAACATGCCTCTCCTAGCTTATAACACCAACCTATTTCATATACAAATTAATCATTTGATAAAATAATTAATAAAAGTCATAAATGAAAAAAACGACAAGATATTCTGCCTGCACGTTGTCACGTTGTAATCTTGACTTATAACTTTTTATTATAAAAATATGTTTTATTATATCCTCTTGTGGCTGAGATTTGACGTGTTTAATACGTGGTTTATATGTGGTTTATACGCAGGTACACGTATATGAGTTTTCAGTGCATTCATTATGCAATATTTACATTAACGATGAGCTATAAATTTCCTTAGTGATCTCCGTAATGACGTCATTTCCTGTGACAATGTCAGATGTGGCGTATGAATACACTAAAAACTTTCAACTAAAAATAGACAAGGCGATGGAACAAATTTCCTTAGTGATCTCCGTAATGATGTCATTTCCTGTGACAATGTCAGATGAGGCGTATGAATACACTAAAAACTTTCAGCTAAAAATAGACAAGGCGATGGAACAAATCTCGAGTCGTCATTTTAACTATCAAATGTAGATAGACTTTGCCAGTTCATACGAGAGTCAGCCTATTGTCAACTCTCACCCCCTAATACCCTACCCTTATCCACCTCCAGGTAAAAACAATTCTGATGCCTGTGCCAGTGCTTCTGAGA
>NW_008709375.1:7447-8986 GCF_000327385.1 Lottia gigantea
GAGAAGATTCTCAACATTCAGAAATGATGAAAGAAATAAAGATAAGATAATGGATGACTGTCTCTTATTAGCTTCCTTAATATTGACTCTTAGTTTGTCAGCGATTAATTCTCTTTCCATTGCCATCAAATGAATTAAGCCTTTTTTTTTAGATATCATTTTCTTTCATTCATAAAAGAGATTACATGCGAATTCCATTTTCTTCAGAAGCCTGGTTTTTTTTTTGGAATCTTGTAATATTTTTTTGGTTTTCAGCCTTTGTTACATTGTTAAATGTCATTAGATGTAATACCCATTCTCTTTAAAATCAACTTTCTCTTCCTGCTAGGTGTTTCTTGTTTGAGGGCTGGTCATAGCGTAGTCTGTTAAGGTGTTGAAATCTTTACATAATGTAATACCCAGTTTATTCCTTCTATTTCACTTCAAAATAAACTTTCTCTTGCTGCTAGGTGTTTCTTGTTTGAGGGCTGGTCGTAGCATAGTTTGTTAAGGTGTTGAAATCTTTACATGATGTAATACCCAGTTTATTCCTTCTATTTCTCTTTAAAATCAACTGTCTCTTCCTGCTAGGTGTTTCTTGTTTGAGGGCTGGTTGTAGCATAGTCTGTTAAGGTGTTGAAATCTTTACATGATGTAATACCCAGTTTATTCCTTCTATTTCACTTCAAAATAAACTTTCTCTTGCTGCTAGGTGTTTCTTGTTTGAGGGCTGGTCGTAGCATAGTTTGTTAAGGTGTTGAAATCTTTACATGATGTAATACCCAGTTTATTCCTTCTATTTCTCTTCAAAATCAACTTTCTCTTCCTGCTAGGTGCTTCTTGTTTGAGGGCTGGTTGTAGCATAGTCTGTTAAGGTGTTGGAATCTTTACATGGCATCAAAATCAACTTTCCCTTCTGCTAGGTGTTTTTTCTAAATTTTTGTTGGAGGGCTGGTCGTAGCGTAGTCTGTTAGAGTGTTGGAATCTTTACATGACATAAATTGCTTGATTACAATCCCAATTTCTAAAACTAGCTGTCCTGATGAGGATTGTGTATCAGAAACATGTCAGTAGTATGAGATGAGCTCTAGTCAATTAGCTAACATTAAGTCCTATATTAGAAAGTTAACCTCCATTTCTAAAACTAGCTGTCCTGATGAGGATTGTGTATCTGAAACACAAATCAGTAGCATGAGATGAGCTCTAGTCAATTAGCTAACATTAAGTCCTATATTAGAAAGCTAACCTCCATTTCTAAAACTATCTGTCCTGATGAGGATTGTGTATCTGAAACACAAATCAGTAGCATGAGATGAGCTCTAGTCAATTACATGACATGTTTTTTTGTGGTACAAGTAAAAAATGATAGTTTAGTTTGTGAATGGATATTAATACTAATTTTAGAGTAATTCTACTGTTCTAATTTTCTTGAAGCCGTCAGTTTATGCCATTTTTTTTTTAAGATTTCCAACTGTCAAACAATTTGAAACAATCAAAGAAAAAAAAAATTGAACTAATTTTTTACTTCCATTATGCAATCAGATAAATTGAGGAAGGGTT
>NW_008709376.1:0-1908 GCF_000327385.1 Lottia gigantea
AGTTTACATTATATTCTTGTAGTTGTACAAATTTGAAAGTGCCTATTTAATTGTCAAAAATTTCACCATAATATTACATTGTTTGCTCTATTTGCTATTAGCACTCTAGAAAACTATCTTCTATCTTGGGATTAGCTGTAAATTAAGAATTAAAATTCAAATGCTAAAAGTCGGGAGTCGTAACATGAAAAATACAGTAGAACTCGGGAGTTGCAAAGGTAACGTGACAATGCTAATACTCGTAAATTGTAACGTCATAGTAACAATGCTACAACTCATGAGTCGTAACGGAACAATTACAATGCTCGTGACACGTAAGTCATAACATGACAATTTCAATGCTAAAATTCGTGAGTTGTAACATGACAATTTCAATGCTGAAACTCGTGAGTTGTAACGTGCGATTACAATGCTAGAACTCGTGAGTTGTAACGTGGCGCAACCTCACAGTTACAATGCTAGAACTCATGAGTCGTAACACGGAACAATTACAATTCTCGTGACTCGTAAGTCATAACGTGACAATTTCAATGCTGAAACTCGTAAGTTGTAACGTGACAATTAAAATGCTAAAACTAGTGAGTTGTAACGTGACAATTACAATACTGAAACTCGGGAGTTGTAACGTGACAATTATAATGCTAAAACTAGTGAGTTGTAACGTGACAATTACAATACTGAAACTCGGGAGTTGTAACGTGACAATTACGAAGCTAAAGCACGTGACTCATGAGTTGTAACTTGACAATTACAATGCTAGAACTCATGAGTTGTAACGTGACAATTACAATACTAAAACTCAGGAGTTGTAACGTGACGATTACAATGCTGAAACTCGAGAGTTGTAACGTGACAACTACGAAGCTAAAGCACGTGACTCATGAGTTGTAACTTGACAATTACAATGCTAGAACTCATGAGTTGTAACGTGACAATTACAATGCTAGAACTCATGAGTTGTAACGTGACGATTACAATGCTGAAACTCGAGAGTTGTAACGTGACAATTACAATGCTAAAACTCGTGAGTTGTAACGTGGCACAACCTCACAGTTACAATGCTAGAACTCATGAGTCGTAACACGGAACAATTACAATTCTCGTGACTCGTAAGTCATAACGTGACAATTTCAATGCTGAAACTCGTAAGTTGTAACGTGACAATTACAATGCTAAAACTAGTGAGTTGTAACGTGACAATTACAATACTGAAACTCGGGAGTTGTAACGTGACAATTACGAAGCTCAAGCACGTGACTCATGCGTTGTAACTTGACAATTACAATGCTAGAACCCATGAGTTGTAACGTGACGATTACAATGCTGAAACTCGAGAGTTGTAACGTGACAATTACAATGCTAAAACACGTGACTCGTGAGTTTTAACGTGACACTTAAAATGCTAAAAAAGGGAGTTGTAGCTTGACGATTACAATGCTGAAACTCGTGAGTTGTAACGTGACAGTTACAATGCTAAAACTCGTGAGTCGTAACGTGACAATTACAATGCTAAAACTCGTGAGTCGTAACGTGACAATTACAATGCTGAAACTCGAGAGTTCTAACGTGACAATTACAATGCTAAAACTCGTGAGTCGTAACGTGACAATTACAATGCTGAAACTCGAGAGTTCTAACGTGACAATTACAATGCTAAAACACACGACTCGTGAGTTGTAACGTGACACTTAAAATGCTAAAATAGGGAGTTGTAACGTGTGAATTACAATGCTTATACTCATGAGTTTTAACGTGATGTGATCGCAAAATTGCAACTAATTGGGGTTTTTTTTTCGAAAATACTTTGCTTTTTTGGATGCTCGGACGATTTATGAACATTATGTCAATTTTTGGCTGTTGTTTATGCTGAATCTTTTGGTTTTTTTCGGATACACACACACAAACTAG
>NW_008709376.1:7871-8938 GCF_000327385.1 Lottia gigantea
ATCACAGACAGTCATGGCACTGTTTATTCATCTGTTGTCAAGTTACTGTGGATGAAGAACTCTCTTTTTGGTCTGAAAAGACAGAAGTATACCATAGAAACAACAATGATTTTATTATCCTTTAAAGGTATACTACCTCTTAAAAAGAAAAAAATTAAACTTGGTTAAAATGAGTCTTTATTCATCAATGGATTTACCTCGTGTAAAAACTATACAGCAGAATCCCTATATAATCCAATAAATTCATTAAGTTAAACTAAGTAATAATCCATTAAACTAAGTAATAATCCATTAAACTAAGTAATAATCCATAAAACTAAGTAATAATCCATAAAACTAAGTAATAATCCATAAAACTAAGTAATAATCCATTAAACTAAGTAATAATCCATAAAACTAAGTAATAATCCATTAAACTAAGTAATAATCCATAAAACTAAGTAATAATCCATAAAACTAAGTAATAATCCATTAAACTAAGTAATAATCCATAAAACTAAGTAATAATCCATTAAACTAAGTAATAATCCATAAAACTAAGTAATAATCCATTAAACTAAGTAATAATCCATAAAACTAAGTAATAATCAATTAAACTAAGTAATAATCCATAAAACTAAGTAATAATCCATTAAACTAAGTAATAATCCATAAAACTAAGTAATAATCCATTAAACTAAGTAATAATCCATAAAACTAAGTAATAATCCATTAAACTAAGTAATAATCCATAAAACTAAGTAATAATCTATTAAACTAAGTAATAATCTATTAAACTAAGTAATAATTCATTAAACTAAGTAATAATCCATTAAACTAAGTAATAATCCATTAAACTAAGTAATAATCCATTAAACTAAGTAATAATCTATTAAACTAAGTAATAATCTATTAAACTAAGTAATAATTCATTAAACTAAGTAATAATCTATTAAACTAAGTAATTCTGTAACGTGCTTAAAATCTTGTTTCATTAATTATTTAGTTTAATGGAAATACAGTTTTATATAGAGATTCTATTCTTCAGCCATGGCACCTGGTAAGTCCAACTGATGAATATATACACA
>NW_008709377.1:0-1252 GCF_000327385.1 Lottia gigantea
TTAAATAATAGACCACAATTTGGCATCATTATTCTGTAGGGTCTTGATTGGCTGTTTACTCATATAAACCCCATGTATATGTTTATTTTTGAACACAAATAAAATATCATGATTCACGAAACTGTATCAGATAAGAAAAGTGTTGCAAGATATTTCAAATTCAGAATATCAAAAATTTAAAATATCAGATTAAATATTTCTGAAACAAACTTGCCTTGCGAGCTTCTGTGCCACACCATAAGCACTTGACTTCTGTATAATGAAGCTCTATCTGTTTACACCTAAAATCAAAAATATACAACTATATACAAACAGTTGATGGATTCTTTGGAACAGTCTGTTACTCAGTAACAAGCATATTAGAAGGAGGCTTGTTTAGTTTATTCCAAACAATGGTGGTCATGAGATCAATTTCAATAGATCTGGCCGAAGACCAGCTAGAAGAATCCTATGATAATATACAAACGTGAAAGTAAGGACACATATAAAAATTTGGGTTTGTGTTACAGTGTGTATAATGACTTGTATAGCAACATCATATCCAAGATAGCTATTAAAATATCCTTACCTTGCTTCGTTCCAAGAGTCGCCTTTAGGACATTTGTGCTCCACCATAACCTTATTGACCTCCAAATGTAATGTCCTGTTGAAGCTAAAGACCAGCTCCTTTGTTCTTGGAACCCTAAAAGTAAAGATTATAATTTAGAAAATAGGTTTGGAAAGTTATGTGCAAACAGTAATAGATACTTTAGACCAAAGACTAGAGGAATATATCCATTGCCTTATCTGGAAGTTTTAAGCAAAAAAAAATCTTTCTGTTAATTATATAACATTAAAGCTATCTAAAAGTTACCTGGTAATGAAAATCTTGAAAACTACCCCTTTAATTATGTATATCAAATGTGAATAACATCATTTGGCCAATATCTCTGCTCATGGACAATCAATTTTCAGACTAAATGACTTTTTGAATTAAATCTTTTTACTGTGGTA
Source organism: Lottia gigantea (assembly GCF_000327385.1). Classification (NCBI taxonomy): domain Eukaryota; kingdom Metazoa; phylum Mollusca; class Gastropoda; family Lottiidae; genus Lottia; species Lottia gigantea. The sequence continues at coordinate 994 of NW_008709377.1, forward strand.
TCTGTCATAAGCCAGGCAAGTCATGCCTATTGTAACACCCCTCTGCCAATGGAATTATCAAATATGCACTCATTTCAGAGAGAAAGATCCCATGGTAGTTTTTGCTTTTTCATTCCACAGCAGGGAGCTTGTTTTTGAAATGGATTTTAAGAGATCAATCAGATGACTGGAACACCAAAATCATCGTAAGTTAAGTTTTCAAGATTAATGCCCCAGTACACTTTCAAGGGATACAGAAAATGAACAAGAATTTTTCAGG
>NW_008709377.1:4411-6378 GCF_000327385.1 Lottia gigantea
TCAGGGCATAACTTTAAAATGGTTATATTATCACACCATATTTCATCAATCTAAAATTGGAGCTTCTATTGTGCCCCCGAATCAAATAAACTTATAACTCAAAATCCATTTATCGAAAAAATTGTCAAATTGTAATGACCAAGACCTTATGATAAATGATCACACTAAATTTCATTAAATGGGATCAAAACTGTAGTCTCCTTTGTACTCACTAAAAAATTTTGACATGTTTTGACTAAAGTCCAGGGCAATAACTCAAAAACCTTTGAACAAGAAAAAAAATCAAAATCAAACTTGTCAAAGATCTCAACAATATAAATGGTCATACCAAGTTTCATTTATATCAGATAAAAACTAAAGTCAAACCAATGGAAGAAATAATTAAACTTGAAATCAAATACCATCCAATGAGAATAATAAGGCTCAACGCAGACGAGGAACATTTTAAGCGAACAATCGTAAAAATTTTGTTTCAATCATTTTTTTCACCGTCTGCAGATTACAGAAACACAAACAAAAATGTTCGTGAGAATTGTTCGTGAAATCAAACATGTTTGATTTTATAAAATTGTTCGCCTCCCGAACAATTCCTTATTCGCCGTCTGCGTTAACGACGAACATTAGCACCGAACATTCATCAACGAAAGACCAATCAGCGATCGAAGCCAGACCACATGACACTCAAAATAAACAATTTAATTAAATTTCAGTCAAGAATTGTGCCTTGTAGAATGTTTACGAACAATTGTAGACGGACCAACATGGTTGACACCAATATATACGCTCCACATTTCATGTAGGCGCATAAAAATCCAATTTGACTCTCTCAACAATACCGGTACTTAATATATAAAAAAAAGAACAGAATTCAAATATCTGCCCTAGTTTGGGAAATCATGGATGTTTTTCTCAGTATGAGCAAAATAGTTTTTAGTTTCTTAGTATGTTTTTACGACTTAAACCAACAGTTCCACCCATATGCATGTTTGTTTTCTGTGTAATCAACTAAGTGAAGAGATCAGGGCCATTGCAGCAACATAAATGTTGTATCCAAATCCAGATCGATCTTTACTGAGATCCATAAACCACTTTGGCACTTGTTAGAAAGTTACTTGAATCTCTGTCATGTCCGGTTTATATCTTCAACTTCCAGGTACATCCGAATGCAGGAACCTTCGCTTGGTTCAATTTAAAAACTTTATACCAAATCTTGCAGACTTAATAGTATTGTTTGAATCCAAGTCTAACATAAAACTTCATGTGTGATTCATCAATCGCAATATCATGTGATGGTGTGTAAGCTGATTTTAATTTCTTATTCAGAATGTCAACAACAGGTCAAATTTTAAACAGTCTGGATGGAATGCCTTCATCTTCTACATTATAGATAAACTGGTTTGCGTGGTATATAAGTATATCCATCATGACTCATGAGGTATAATACAGACTAGGGTATAAGGTGTTTTAATCTCCAATCCATCTCAATTTTTGGCTTACATACTATAGGCTACCAATCAAAATCGTTTTCTGGTGTGAATGTTGCATGTGCAAAAACATAATTTTCTTCATTAGAGCTGCCAATAACTATGTAATTCATAATAGCAACATTGATTCTAATTCTTCATCACTTCGATAGGATGCATTATCGCTGCCTTCACTTGAGTCACCCTCCTCTACTAAATTATTTCTAATCTGATTTTCATCCAAACTGAATTTTCGAAAGGGAGACAACTGTCTCTTACATCCGCAAATTCTTTATGGCTCAAAGGCCTCAACACATCATTGAGATGTTCTGGAGTAAGCTTATGGAATAGAAAGACTCANACCAACAACACCAAGTGGTGAAAACTAAAATTTTAGGTAGACTAGACCATAGACGACCCTATCAAAATAGCATCAAATCAAACTAAATTTTTTATCCCTTCAGTATGGTAGCATGAAAAGCTGAAATATTCATAAAATCCAAA
>NW_008709377.1:6789-10853 GCF_000327385.1 Lottia gigantea
ATATCACATTTTTCCGCCAAATTTCCTTATACAGGGTTCATACTGCACTTTGCCTCAAAAATTCAAAGATTTTTCAAGGACTCTGGGCTTTGAAATTCAAGGACTTTTCAAGGATATTAGTCTGACAGAATACACATGTACCTTACTTCTGAACTGTGAAATCAATAAAGATAGTTAATATTTGTCAATGGGGTTAATGATAAAAATATACACAATTTGACTCAACTCAAAATTCAAGGACTTTTCGAGAGAAAATGGGTTTTTTATGGTGTTTTCAAAGACTTTTTTTGAAATCAAGGTTTTTCAAGGCAACGAACGGAATTCAAGGGTTTTTCAAGGCTGTGCGAACCTTGTTTTAATTATAATCCCAAGCTGTAAGCGGATTTCCAAGTGTCGTCTGCTAGAATATATTCCAGTGAACGACGTCACGCGTGACTATGGATTACAATGTGGGCCATATTCTTATGAAGTTTCAATGACTTTTAGCAATAAACCACTCTTACATTGTACTTATCTTATATTTTGTCAGTCACTAATATTTTTTAAATTATTGTTCTTTGAAGGAACTGTCATCAGTTATAATAAATCCCTATTAAAGATAAATACTAAGAAAAGTTAATTATACAGTCAAGAAACCTATTTTCGTGCTAACCTACTTTTCGTGCATTTCCAGAAATGATTAACAATTTACAGGTGCAACCTCGCATGACCTCTGCATTTGCTTGTTTTGATAAACATGGGTTATCCAGTAGTTTCAAGCAAGGTAAAATGTATTAATGTATACTTTGACAAATACAAAATGGCGGATTTCAGTTATTACCAAACGTCACCATTTTTTATCGGTTGAATTTTTCTCGACTTATCAAACATTGTACATGAAAATAGGTAAAACTGCCGTTGTCGAGTTGGTTACTCATGAAATATGGGCCAAAGTGGGGAGATTCATACTGAATCCTTATATACACACATAGGCCTATAGGTTATACCACTGTACATCACCCAAATCTTGTTCATTTCCTTCCAATGGGACTGTAGGGACAATCAATTTTAAATGCTTTCCAGAAAGCTGAAATTTACAGGGCATAGTAGGCTATACAGATTGACTACTCACTCATATTCATGAGTGGAAATAACTTAATTTAGACTAATTTCTTACCCTAATAAAGAGTAAGTATTATTATTATTATTATTACCTTCATGTCATACGATAAATCCAAATTCTACACGGGATAGTTTGAATATTTTTCACATAACAAGAACTGTCAACAATTATTTCTATTTTCAACATGAACATGGATAGTTAGTAAACAATCTGATATAGAATTAAGATAAATGAAACCGACTATTTACCTGTGGAGAGAGAAATAAAACAGTAAATTCCTAGAAAAGGTCTATTTTTTTTAAATCAGAAGATACTGAATGAGTCTCCTAAGCAGAAGAGTAATTATCTCCCTTTACTAGTATACAGTCTAACCACAATGCTTCAGATCACAGTTAATTTATCTCTTGTATACGGTTATTTAGCTACCCACCGTTAGTCACTCTTGACCTTCGAAACCGGTGGGTGTAATGGTCTTAACGAATTTTCAGAATTGACCTCATAAAAAACACATAAAAATCGAAACTAGAATTCCGATAAATTTGGTAATAACAAGAGATGAATATTTTTGTTCAACTGCACTAGTTTTAGATAGGAAGAGGCCATCACTAGCCGCTCACAATTATAATTACAAGTACATATCTCTTATTCATGACATGTGATGAAAAGTAGGACGTAAAACTCCATTCACACTTCATTTCATTTCTAATTCATGATAACTGTCAAAGTTTCTGTTCCTTTGAATTTAACTTTTTTTTTAAAAGAATGCATGGTTCATTGCCGTATACAAATATTCCTCAATTTTCCTTTAATTAATTCATACGTTTTAATTTAAAACTGCACGAAGCCGTAGTAAACAGAAGTGAGAGTTTAGCAACTTAGCTAACTAGGAGTGTCTGTGCCAGCCTCCCAAAGTACAAATATGGGTTCAAATAGGGACAAGACTGACTTCGTGGGGATTGAAGGTGACTATGCCACTGGGCGACTGGAGATTCAACCAAGCCGTCTCAGTAAACATATTTATCGATCGAACCTTAAACCTGTCCAAGGCATTGTAGTGTATGATTATTTGTTCTCTGGATCATATAAGGGAACTCTTTGATAGGGGAGTTCTAAAAAGTGTACCAGTACAATGGCTGAATAAATATTAGAATTACAAATACAATAGTTAAAACTGCCAATACTCCTTAGATGGGCTGGACATCAACCTCTACATTGGCGACGAATAGAATTATATGGCTGCTACTTTTCCTGAAATAACAAGTGGTTTACCCCATTTTGACTGTGGAAAAAGACCAAAACTGCAACAGTGCCAAAATTTCAGTCAGTACATCACTTTGAAAATTAATTTAAGATTGAAGGAAACGTTGGAACTGTCTGAAATTTGCTGTGAATATTCAGGACATATATAAGTACCCCTCTGCCAAGTTTCAAATCGATAGCTCAACTGGAAGGAAAAGGGGTCGAAACTGCAACAGTGCCGAAAAGGGGTAAGAGCATTTGACCTGTATATTGCTTCAAAAGGACAGTTGAATGCAGATAGAAAACGTGCTCTTCTTCTTCATACTGCTGGAATGGATGTCCAAGAAATTTATTTCACACTGACTGAAGACCAAAATATAAATGATCCTTTTGACAGAGCCAAAAGAGCCTTATATTAATATTTTTGTCCTGAATCAAATGTACCATTTCAACGTCACATATTTCGAGAAATGAGTCAAACAGAAAATGAATCAGTAGAACAATTTGCAATGAGGTTGCGTCAAAATTTAGAAGGATGTGAATTTGGTGATGTTGAGAGTGAATTACGAGATCAAATCATCCAGAAATGTAGATCAACTGACTTAAGAAGAAAAACTGCTAGAAAAAGGGTCACAGTTAACATTGAATACAACATTAGAAATGGCTAGAGCATTTGAAGAATCTGAGAGACAAGCTAAATCAATTGAAGGATTGAGTCATGATGTAAATAAAATGTCGATTCGACGACCAGAAAAACAAGAAAACGGAAAAGGTAGATTTCAGAGAAAACCAGGAGGTGTTTCGTCACAAGAATGTTATAGATGTGGTTATTCTGGACATTTTCATACTGATCCAAAGTGCCCTGCTGCTGATAAACAATGTAGAAAGTGTAAATTGAAAGGACATTTTCAAAAGATGTGTAAAACTAAGATTGATAGAGGGCGATCAAAAGGTTCATACTCAAAGAAAACAAGAATGGTTGGAAAAGACGACAGAAGACATTGAAGTTATGATGATGAAAAGTACAACGAAGCTTTTAGAATTCAGGCTATTGGAAAACACGATAATAAAGGTAAAGTGAAAGTACTATTAAATGGTGTGCCATTAAGATTCATCATTGATTCTGGATCATCTGTTGATTGTATGGGAAGAGATTCATGGGAATTTCTCAAAACAAAAGAAAAAGAACTTGATATTCGCTGGTATTCTGAGAAAACTGATATAAAATTATATGTATATGGATCAGAGGAACCATTGAAAGTATTGGGTAAATTTTATGACAATGTGAAATTAGATGAGAAGCAGATTAAAGAAGTGGAATGGAATTTATTGTGATAGGTGGAAAAGGAGAACCATTACTTAGTAGAGAAACTGCAATTAAATTAGGTGTGTTGAAGAATGGACAGGTTTATACTACTCAAAGTGAGGCTGATAGAACCAGGAGTTACTATTTAAAGAAATATCCAAGATTATTTAATGGAGTATGAAAACTAATAGACTTTAAACTTAAAATAGCAGTAGACAAGACTGTTACACCTGTTGGCCAACAAGTAAGGAGAGTGCCTTATCAACTAAACTAACCAATAAATTAAAGGAACTTGAAAAATTAGACATTATAGAACGTGTAAATGGACCTAGTTCTTGGGTATCACCAGTCGTAGTTTCACCAAAAAAGAACTCTGACATAAGACTATGTGTAGATATGCGGAGAGCCAATGAATCA
>NW_008709377.1:13388-15883 GCF_000327385.1 Lottia gigantea
AAATTTAATCCTAAAATATTCAAAGTTATTCACAAATTTGGAAATAGTGTAATTGTGGAAACTGTAGAGAAACCCTATGTGCGTTATAAGCGAAATGTTACACATATTAAGAAGTATTATGAAAGTAATCGTAATCGGGAAATCAAAAGTGAAACATCAAATAAAAATGTATTTGATGATATATCTTATAAAGTGCCAAATCAAAATGATCATAGTGCTATATTCGGAAATTATCATACTATTGTGCCAAATCAGAATATAAATCCTGATAGTGTTTCAAATCAATCAAATATTGATCATGATGATTCAAGTGATGGAAGTATTAAAACTTTCAATTCGTATCAACGACCTAAGCGTAATCGGAAAAGACCTCTCCGATATCGAAATGATTAACATTTATATAGGACACTCCAAACAACAAAAACTCTAAAGTTTATATTTTAAATGTTTAGTTATTATTGATGTTGTTCATTTTATGTTTTATGTCAACTTACTGGTACTTAGTCAAACCTCACTGTATATTCATATTTACAGAAAGGAATAAGCTTGGCGAGTGGCAATGGCTACTTCTATACAAATCATCAATACCATCAAATCCAACCTGTCCAAGTTTTGTGAAAATCAGACAGAAACTGTAGTCTCAGTGTGATAGATCCTTGTGAAAATACAAAAGTCAAGACTATTATTTTCAAGAGTTACAACTCGGGTTCTTGAAGATCATGTTAACTTACTGGTCCTTAGTCAAACCTCACTGTATATACATATTTACAGAAAGGAATAAGCATGGCCTGCTTGGCGAGTAGCAATGGCCATTTGTATACAAATCATCAAAACCACCAAATCCAACCTGTCCAAGTTTTGTGAAAATCAAACAGAAACAGTAATCTCGGTGTGATAGATCTTTATGAAAATACAAAAGTCAAGACTATTTTTTCAAGAATAACAACTAGGGTTCTTGAAGATCTTGTTAACTTACTGGTCCTTAGTCAAATCTCACTGTATATTCATATTTACAGAAAGGAATAAGCATGGCCTGCTTGGTTCTTGAAGATCTTGTCAACATCATATTTACAGAAAGTTTGACTAGAATCAATTCTTAAAAATCATCAGTATTGTTTTTGCCATTTTAAAATACAACCAATAGCCATCATTTGTTTGAAGAAAAACCAATGAAGTCAAGATTCCAACACTCTAAAGAATGAAGTACAGTCCTCACAATGTTTGAAATTTGAGATTTTACTAAACAATATTTTAAGGATTCCATTTAGTACCATTTGTTAGATTTGTAACCTTTACGTCAAGATTTCAAAACTGCAACTAAATGAGCTACAATCAGTCTAAAAAAGTGTGTAAGATCAACTTACCAAAAATGGGTGGAGGATACGCCCTACATCTTCATCTGTTCCTCTTCATCTGTTCTTCATCTGTTCCTCTTCATCTGTTCTTCATCTGTTCCTCTTCATCTGTTCTTCATCTGTTACTCTTCATCTGTTCTTCATCTGTTCCTCTTCATCTGTTGGCTCGCGCCGCTTCTTCTGTTCTTCATCTGTGATAGGAGGATATGTAGGGTCATACAGGCCATGACCCCAGATCACTCCTATTGTGGCAGTGCTATAGTGGGTAGGTAAATTACCAGACGATTCACCCTTTCTAACCTGAAATGGATTGAAACCAAAATAGCAACGAACCTTCACATCACAGATCTGTTCCCGTAACAAGTAAACGATTAGCTGTCGCCAACACAACAAAATAATTTCAAAACTACTTTAGACTTTACAGAGTTCGCATGCCTTTTAAATTATTTTCCAAACACCGAAACTTGCTAGTACTTATCATTCTAGAATGCTCACAAAGAACATTGACTTACAATATAGATATAGTCCACTTCATCCATTATGTAAAATACAAGTTGAATATACGTTTCATTTTAAGCGTGTTTGTAAACATGAGCTAATTTCGGATATAAACATGTGCCATATATGTACAATTACATTACATTAGATTTTACTAATTCTGTTCATCGACTGATAAACAACTTTTAATTTCCATTTCAAAATACACAAATTACTAATTGTTATATAAACCCTGTCGTGTTAAATATTACTTCTTCAAAATTTGTAGATAAACTCGTACTTCATCTTAAACAATTATCATATTGTTATCTATCACTTTATTTATATCAGATGAATGCTTATTTTCGTAATTTTTTGTTGATTACATACATGCACTCGATTGATATTATAACTAATGTATCTACGGTTCATACATCTGTTTATATAATAGTATAACCTTTATGTTTATAAATATTGATAATATTTAGATATATCTTAAAGAAAATTATTTGAAACTTTATGAAATTATGCAAATTTATACTATTTAAATACATTTTGTGTTTTTCAGAAAATAGAAGCACTTTGCTCAAAGGCAGACGACGGATCTTTCAACGATAACTTGTAATAAAATCATGAACTGTTGTTTTTATTGCATCCCGCCAT
>NW_008709377.1:21344-23200 GCF_000327385.1 Lottia gigantea
TTCACAGTTGTATAGACATAACGAACGTGCGAACAATATCGAGTCTTTGCATGACAAATTAAACAGTTTACAATACTTCACAATCAAACGCCAATAAATCTTACTTAAAATTGCAGTACTCTTGGAATAGACATAAGTTGAAAGCAGCTAGTCAGAAAAGAACTCATTAGAAAATACACGGAAATCTAACCAAAAATCTAATTCACGAAATCTGCTAGTTAGTCAAGGCCTTTCAATATCAAATAATAGGAAATATCTCACAATGACAATATAACAGTCTGGTAATAACCATCTAGCATTTGAGAACCATTACATATTCTTTTTGTGATAGCTACGTATAGAATGTTTGTGTTTTGTATCAGATAAAGTCAGTATAATATTGAGGTGTAATTTTCATCTTCTGTTCCACCTTAACCTGCAAACAAGAAACAAAACGCTTCATTAGTCTAAAACAAAACTAGCTTACCATCTATAACTTAACAATCATATACAATAATTCTTCTTAATCGTTGTCTATAACTATTCTAATAAACCATCATCTATAACTATTCTTGTAAACCATTAACTATAACTATTCTTCTAAACCATTAACTATAACTATTCGTGTAAACCATTAACTATAACTATTCTTCTTAACCATTATCTATAACCATTCTTCTAAACCATCATCTATAACTATTCTTGTAAACCATCAACTATAACTATTCTTGTAAACCATTAACTATAAATATTCTTCTTAACCATTATCTATAACTATTCTTATAAACCATCATCTATAACTATTCTTTTAAACCATTAACTATAACTATTCTTGTAAACCATTAACTAAAACCATTAACTATAACTATTCTTGTAAACCATGAACTATAACTATTCTTGTACACCATTAACTATAACTATTCTTGTAAACCATCATCTATAACTATTCTTGTAAACCATTAACTATAAATATTCTTCTTAACCATTATCTATAACTATTCTTCGTCACCAGTATCTATTACTACTCTTCTTAACTATTATCTGTAACTATTCTTTTTAACTATAATCTACAAAACCAAACAATAAATAGCAGCTAATTCCATTGCAGATTTGCAGGACAATATAGTCCTACGTGTAAAAGCAAGTATCTTCCCCTTATGTATACGCCTACAAATTAGCAAATTCCAATACAGCTTTTGTTATAATATGTATCAAAAACGGGTTCCATAGGACATGCTATGATTGGTTTAAGTCATTAGATAGGGACTGTCGTAGAAAAAACCATTCAAAGACAAAATGCTTTTGGAAGTACCTCAAAAGTATAGATATGTGTGTAGTTGGCTTACCTTCTGTAAAAGTCTGACATTCAGTAGACATAATTTCTTTAAAACATATAGTTCCAAACATCCATTCCATATCACCGCAAAAATGAAATAAAATAAAATCAATAAAATATATTTTAATGGTAATACTGCACTCAAAGACAAATGCTTTTGGAAGAACTTCCTATCATTCTATTTAGGTGGGTTTCGGAAATACAATCCTCATCAGACAGCTGGAAATGAATTTAATTAACTTTGCAAAAACTTAGGTGAATAAATGACTTAAATATGATTTAATTGACTTATCTTTTATAAAAATGCATTTTTTCAATACACAGGTTTTCTTCCAAAACAAAACTGTTCACAATGATGTGGCCTACTGTCCTATAAAAAAGTGTAATTTGTTTATAAACAGAGTAAATGGGGGAGTTAAGGTTAAGGGGGTCACTTTCAATTTCCATTGATTTCTAGTGGTATTAATCAATCATTCATATTGTACAGTTTGTATGTCCTTTTTTCAAATTCGGCATAATTTTGTCTTCCCGACTGAATTTG
>NW_008709377.1:26898-28013 GCF_000327385.1 Lottia gigantea
CAGAACACAAAAGACTGTTTGAACGGAAAAAGGTGAATTAGTAATTAAAGGTACTGAACTCTGTTTAAGCACGTCAAAATGATTGTGTTCTGAAGTCTTTATGTAAACGGGTTTTCTGGTGTTTCCACGAATAGCGATAATGAGCTCGTACCTTAATTCAAGACAGAGGCTCTCTCGGCAATACAAAACTTCCTAGAAAATCACGAGTGGTGTAATCAGGATCACTATATTTTTCCGCAAGCGGATTCGAAAACTCGACCATGTATTCAAGACAGAGGTATTTTAAAAACTGTTCGAGAACTCCCGAGTATTGTAATCGGGATTAGTGATATTTTTCGCAATTAGATTAAAAAGCTCGCCCATGTATTCAAGACAGAGGTCCTGCGAAATATCCGAGAAAACCAGAATGATGCAATCGGGATTACCGTAAAATGAGTGAACCTCTGTCCACATTTTTTCTGTGATTGCCTAAAAGATTGGATTTTCAGGGTAAATCGAATAAAAACCGTTTGTTATTCTTCTAGTTATCATCTAATTGGATGAAATTTGTAGTAATTTAAATTTTTTACAACAATATTGGAATATATTTATCGGGATAAATTTGGGTTTAGGAAATTTAATAATTAATATAGCAAACGATTGAAATCCTATTTGTTTAAGGGGCGATTGAAAGCCTGTTTATATCTTATTTATTTTTCCCTATTGATATATTATTACATATAAATTCATTAACATATGGAAGGGCGACCAAATGTGTTTTATCCCAAGTGCAAAGTCTATGGAAACAACGCTTTTCACCCTTTTCTCCCTGGGGGCACACATTTCTCATACGTGGATTGTCTGTGGTTGGAAGAATATTTAAACCAATGAAAAAATTATTATTAAGAAATACGTTTTTTCAGTGTGCAATGTGATAAATTTTTAGGGTTAATGTCTTGAAAACTGTGTTTTTTTCCGATTGTCTTCGGGTGGATAGAAATAACTTTTTTTTAGAATTTTCAGTCTGTAATGTTGGACGATATTACAGGAAACTTTTGAAGAAAATTGTGGATTTTTTGGATTTGAGAATTTTACATTTGAAATAAACAAAATTCCCTTCTATTGTCTGAGAAAGT
>NW_008709377.1:28802-30900 GCF_000327385.1 Lottia gigantea
CAAGACATGACATCAATCGATTCTCTTTCCATAACATCAATCTGAAGGATGTAGAGCCTGGCATACTGCGAGACGACATTCAAATTTAACCAACAAATGCCGTCAAAAAAATATGCAATGAAATTGAGATTTTCCCGTCAAAATTTCCTTCATTGCACACTTCAATATCTCCCGTCTTCTGTTCAGACATCTCCCCGGAAAATTTTCTAATGTAGGAAGCCGGCGAATACATGTAAAGCTACTTTGGAAGAGAAAGTAATTTATGACTCGAGGGGTCATGGCACAATCCTCTCGCCTTCCCCTTTAAATACGCCATTGTTCAAAAACAAACAGTCCGATTTGACTTCTACAGTTTCTAAAACAAATAGAAAAGTCGTGTTTATCTTGTAACCAGACACGGCTGTACAAAAATATCTTTGCTTACATATATATGTAGGCCTACGTATCTACTGACAAGACCTTTTTAAAATAATTTCAAGTTATGTATTAATGTATGATTTGTAATAAAAGTTTTGTATGCTAAGCTGTAGTGGAATATTCATTCTGAAAAGTTATTATGACAGTGACAGCTTCCATGAATTGTTCCATTGTGTGGGTGTATATCTGTTTGCTGGCAAATTGTATGTGATTTCAAAGTTTGTTCAATGCCTTGCAATACTCATCTCGCTCAGGTCTACCACTAATCTGGCATGAACAAGATCTGGCATCCAGAATTTAAGGGCTCAGCCAAAAAGCTCTGGCCAAAATCGTGCAACCCTTCGTTCAGATCTGACATACGAGCCAAAATCCTCCCAAAAATTGTATTGTGGTTTTGGAAACTTGTTGTGTTACACTTAAAGCATCTATTTGCTCCAGTCCAATTTTTAGTCAGATTTATGTGGTTCTCGCAATCAAATCATGCAAATTGATGTTATGTCCCTCCTACACATACAAAGTTTACAAAACCTCATTTCAAAAAAGAGTTGGCTCAATTTACCACACTGCACAGTCAGCAAAGCCAAAAAAAACAAGCGTGATCAAATCAAATGAAATAGTGTTGTGGCCTCAACATGCAACATGCAGAAGTTCAACTAGAAAATAAGAATTAGTTAGATAAAACAATTTATTTCATTAGTAAAATTCCCACAACTATAACTGTGAAAGATAGCCAATATAACTTAAGACCATTCTAATCTAACATTATTGCTGCATGATGATTCCACTCAATCAGGGCAGCAGACAAATCCTCTTACATTTTGATTTCCATGTACAGATTTCCAAGACAGGGCGGATACTTCCTTTTGTCACTGTGACCTTGATAAAAATGTCGAAAAACATTTACAGCATTATTTCAATTGTTTCGTAATCAAAACGATCTTAAATGTCATGACGCGTTATCAATACAATCCAATATCTTGAGCAATCTCTTTCATTCATTCATTTACTTTCTTTCTTCAGAATATAACTACAAGACTGTCCGTATCATCTATCTTTATATCTATTGTTTCTATATCTTTAGCCGTCAGATTGACTGAAAAATAATAAAAGAAATCTTTACTTATAGCTCTACACACATTTATTGAACAATAATAATTGGATACATTTTTATGCAAAATTTTAATCTGTTTCTCAAATTGTCCTTCAGAATATAACATAATTAACCCATTATATGCCTTCAATCTTAAAACATGCTCTCTAAACTGACTTTTATACTAAAATATCAGATATAATATGCTCGATAAAAGATTGTAAGAGCTCTGTTACAAAACAAGAAAGAAACATGAGTATTTAACTAAAACAATACCTGAATACAAACAGCAGCTAGATGACCTGGACGAACCTATCTTGACAACCAGATATGTTCTCAGTGAAAACCATTTCATTCATATCAACATATATCTGAAAAACAACAGAATTTTACTGCTCATCCTAAATGTTGAAAAACTTCCCTGCTTTGTAGTGTACAATGAGGATCCTTAAGGTGTACAACCTGTAGCAAACAGGACCTAAGTTAATTTCCCAATGAAAAGAACTAAACTATTTTTCCGTGTTAGCCGATCTACCCTGCATCACCGAGAAACCAAAAAATAGATACTATCCTATCTTGCATGTTTGAATG
>NW_008709377.1:31372-32678 GCF_000327385.1 Lottia gigantea
CNCAATGAAAGCAGAAATACGTGGTCTGTTTCTCAAAAAATCTTTCAATACAAATGTGTCGCAAGTGTGGAATTTTACACTGAGAAATACCATACTTAGACAAATATTGATAGTGAGATTTTTTCGAGAAACATGGCCCAGAACTCGATGAAAGAAAGGTTAGTCAGCCTACTGATAGAAAGACAGATTTTTTTACAAGGATAACAGCTTAGGATCAAAAGATCCTGTCTAACAGCTGCTCCTTGGCCAAATTTCTTGGCAATAATTTTACTCAGATTATCCACACCCATTTACAGCTGAGTCAAATAGAATACTGAGGAAAGATGACTTATTCTAGCACAAGGAGAAAGTCAATTCTAAAGGCACCAGTAAAAACCAGTCGCTGGAAGCAGAACTAATAATGCAGAAACACCAAATCAATGCAGAAACACCTAATCAATGCAGAAACACCTAATCAATGCAGAAACACCTAATCAATGCAGAAACACCTAATCAATGCAGAAAAACCAAATGCAGAAACACCATCTTCTTGTGAGTTCTTCAGCTGAAATAAGAAAGGAATTATGTAAATAAGCCATAGCTCAAATATTCATCTATTCAACACAACTACTTATTTTAACGCAACTTGTTTTTTTCAAAGAAATACTTCCTCTTAGAATAAACAGCAGATAAATGCATTGGTAATTAGAATAAACAGCAGATAAATGCATTGGTAATTATTACTCTATGTAATTATTGAACAACATTCATAGATTTTCCTATGGTATCTTGCTAATTTCACTTTTTTGTATTCCAACTTTGAAGCGTCAACATCTGACCGAAAACCAGAATTTCTTGGCACTTTTTCGCAATTTCCAAAAAAGCTGGGAACCCACTTTCATGATCTTTAAGGAGACTCACAAAGAAGAAAACGGGTTGCATCTATTTTCAAGACCTAACCTTCACCCCACTGATGAATACACACAGGCCAAATTTGAGAATTTAAATTTAACGTTCATTCTAAAAGGTAGTATTCCTTTGAATCTATGTCATTACTGATATGCATATGCAGGAACAGCCTTGAATGGTAGAAGAACTAAATGCAAGATTTTCAATTTGGAAAATGCCAGTCAATCATATAATCATAATTCAGTTGTAGAAGAACTAAGTCAGATTTTCACAAAACACAAGGCAATATTATGAAATTAGCACATTTCGTAGATAAACTAATTAAACACATGACAATCAACTTTTCAGCACAATTTACATGTGGCATCATCAGATGAAATAATGATGGAATAAAACATAACAAAATGTATAAATGGTA
>NW_008709377.1:39108-40835 GCF_000327385.1 Lottia gigantea
TTTGACTCTCTCAACAATACCGGTACTTAATATATAAAAAAAAGAACAGAATTCAAATATCTGCCCTAGTTTGGGAAATCATGGATGTTTTTCTCAGTATGAGCAAAATAGTTTTTAGTTTCTTAGTATGTTTTTACGACTTAAACCAACAGTTCCACCCATATGCATGTTTGTTTTCTGTGTAATCAACTAAGTGAAGAGATCAGGGCCATTGCAGCAACATAAATGTTGTATCCAAATCCAGATCGATCTTTACTGAGATCCATAAACCACTTTGGCACTTGTTAGAAAGTTACTTGAATCTCTGTCATGTCCGGTTTATATCTTCAACTTCCAGGTACATCCGAATGCAGGAACCTTCGCTTGGTTCAATTTAAAAACTTTATACCAAATCTTGCAGACTTAATAGTATTGTTTGAATCCAAGTCTAACATAAAACTTCATGTGTGATTCATCAATCGCAATATCATGTGATGGTGTGTAAGCTGATTTTAATTTCTTATTCAGAATGTCAACAACAGGTCAAATTTTAAACAGTCTGGATGGAATGCCTTCATCTTCTACATTATAGATAAACTGGTTTGCGTGGTATATAAGTATATCCATCATGACTCATGAGGTATAATACAGACTAGGGTATAAGGTGTTTTAATCTCCAATCCATCTCAATTTTTGGCTTACATACTATAGGCTACCAATCATAATCGTTTTCTGGTGTGAATGTTGCATGTGCAAAAACATAATTTTCTTCATTAGAGCTGCCAATAACTATGTAATTCATAATAGCAACATTGATTCTAATTCTTCATCACTTCGATAGGATGCATTATCGCTGCCTTCACTTGAGTCACCCTCCTCTACTAAATTATTTCTAATCTGATTTTCATCCAAACTGAATTTTCGAAAGGGAGACAACTGTCTCTTACATCCGCAAATTCTTTATGGCTCAAAGGCCTCAACACATCATTGAGATGTTCTGGAGTAAGCTTATGGAATAGAAAGACTCAAACCAACAACACCAAATGGTGAAAACTAAAATTTTAGGTAGACTAGACCATAGACGACCCTTTCAAAATAGCATCAAATCAAACTAAATTTTTTATCCCTTCAGTATGGTAGCATGAAAAGCTGAAATATTCATAAAATCCAAATTACTGAAAGTGAACAAAATATCAAAAAGAAATTATTTACATCAACATTTGCATAATTACAGTCGAATAACCTAATTTCCTGCTAACCTACTTTTCGTGCATCTCCACAGAAATGATTAATAATTCACATGTGCGACCTTGCGTGCCACATTTGCTTTTTTTGATAGACATGGGTTGTCTGCACACTGTCAGCTAGTAGAATGAATCCAGTAGGTAAATGTATTAATGGCAGATTTCAGTTATTACCAAATATCACAATTTTTCCGCCAAATTTCCTTATACAGGGTTCATACTGCACTTTGCCTCAAAAATTCAAAGATTTTTCAAGGACTCTGGGCTTTGAAATTCAAGGACTTTTCAAGGATATTAGTCTGACAGAATACACATGTACCTTACTTCTGAACTGTGAAATCAATAAAGATAGTTAATATTTGTCAATGGGGTTAATGATAAAAATATACACAATTTGACTCAACTCAAAATTCAAGGACTTTTCGAGAGAAAATGGGTTTTTTATGGTGTTTTCAAAGACTTTTTTTTGAAATCAAGGTTTTTCAAGGCAACGGACGGAATTCA
>NW_008709377.1:40885-42556 GCF_000327385.1 Lottia gigantea
CCTTCCAATGGGACTGTAGGGACAATCAATTTTAAATGCTTTCCAGAAAGCTGAAATTTACAGGGCATAGTAGGCTATACAGATTGACTACTCACTCATATTCATGAGTGGAAACTTAATTTAGACTAATTTCTTACGGTACCCTAATAAAGAGTAAGTATTATTATTATTATTATTACCTTCATGTCATACGATAAATCCAAATTCTACACGCGATAGTTTGGATATTTTTCACATAACAAGAACTGTCAACAATTATTTCTATTTTGAACATGAACATGGATAGTTAGTAAACAATCTGATATAGAATTAAGATAAATGAAACCGACTATTTACCTGTGGAGAGAGAAATAAAACAGTAAATTCCCAGAAAAGGTCTATTTTTTTTAAATCAGAAGATACTGAATGAGTCTCCTAAGCAGAAGAGTAATTATCTCCCTTTACTAGTATACAATCTAGACACAATGCTTCAGATCACAGTTAATTTATCTCTTGTATACGGTTATTTAGCTACCCACCGTTAGTCACTCTTGACCTTCGAAACCGGTGGGTGTAATGGTCTTAACGAATTTTCAGAAATGACCTCATAAAAAACACATAAAAATCGAAACTAGAATTCCGATAAATTTGGTAATAACAAGAGATGAATATTTTTCTTCAACTGCACTAGTTTTAGATGGGAAGAGGCCATCACTAGCCGCTCACAATTATAATTACAAGTACATATCTCTTATTCATGACATGTCATGAAAAGTAGGACGTAAAACTCCATTCACACTTCATTTCATTTCTAATTCATGATAACTGTCAAGGTTTCTGTTCCTTTGAATTTAACTTTTTTTTAAAAGAATGCATGGTTCATTGCTGTATACAAATATTCCCCAATTTTCATTTAATCAATCCATACTTTTTAATCTAAAACTGCACGAAGCCGTAGTAAACAGAAGTGAGAGTTTAGCAACTTAGCTAACTAGGAGTTACAGTGTCTGTGCCAGTCTCCCAAAGTACAAATATAGGTTAAAATAGGGACAAGACTGACTTCGTGGGGATTGAAGGTGACTATGCCACTGGGCGACTGGAGATTCAATCAAGCCGTCACAGTAAACATATTTATCGATCGAACCTTAAACCTGTCCAAGGCATTGTAGTGTATGATTATTTGTTATCTGGATCATATAAGGGAACTCTTTGTTAGGGGAGTTCTAAAAAGTGTACCAGTACAATGGCTGAATAAATATTGGAATTACAAATACAATAGTTAAAACTGCCAATACTCCTTAGATGGGCTGGACATCAACCTCTACAAATTGGCGACGAATAGAATTATATGGCTGCTACTTTTCCTGAAATAACAAGTGGTTTACCCCATTTTGACTGTGGAAAAAGACCAAAACTGCAACAGTGCCAAAATTTCAGTCAGTACATCACTTTGAAAATTAATTTAAGATTGAAGGAAACGTTGGAACTGTCTGAAATTTGCTGTGAATATTCAAGATATATATAAGTACCCCTCTGCCAAGTTTCAAATCGATAGCTCAACTGGAAGGAAAAGGGGTCGAAACTGCAACAGTGCCGAAAAGGGGTAAGAGCATTTGACCTGTATCTTGCTTCAAAAGGACAGTTGAATGCAGATAGAAAACGTGCTCTTCTTCTTCATACTGCTGGAATGGA
>NW_008709378.1:0-2070 GCF_000327385.1 Lottia gigantea
GTGCAGAAAACGCTATAGGCAGACCGCCGATACCACTCCTGAACTAAAATGGCCATAACTCGGCCAATTTTGACCCCAGAGGTCTAATTTTTGTTGCAAACGAAAGTTTAACATGTCTTCTATCTATTTCAGTCGAAAACAGAAATTCGACACTTTTTCAAACTTTGGAGAAAATCGACTTTGAAGTTGTACCCTTGATTTCAAGAGGAAAATCGCTTATATTTTGGTTTGGGAAAAAAGTCTGAGACTAAAAGTGCTGTAACTGGCAGAGTTTTCAAGATAGGAAGCTGAAATTTGGAACACAACAACTTCAGATGGGTGTGTACCTTCAGTGCAAATTTCGAGTTTACATCTCTGATACTTTGCGAACGGCAGCCTGTTAAAGTTTTGGCCTTCACCCCAGCCAGTACTATAAGACTCAATAGGCAGACCGCCGACACCCACCCCTGAACTAAAATGGCCATAACTCGGCCAATTTTGACCCCAGAGGTTTAGTTTTTGTTGCAAACGAAAGTTTAACATGTCTTCCATCTATTTCAGTCGAAAACAGAAATTCGTATTTTTTGAAATCTTTCGGGAAAATCGACTTTGAAGTTGCACCCGAATTTTCAAGAGGGAAATTTGCTTATATTTTGGTTCGGGAAAAAATCTGAAACTCAAAGTGCTGTAACAGGCAGAGTTTTCACGATAGGGACTTGAAATTTGCAGCATAACAACTTCCAATAGGCGTCTACCTTCAGTGCAAATTTCAACTTTCCAGCTCTGATAGCCTTGGAACGAGAGCCTGTCAAAGTTTTGGTCTTCACCCCATTGAAAATACAGTGCAGAAAAACGCTATAGGCAGACCGCCGATACCACTCCTGAACTAAAATGGCCATAACTCGGCCAATTTTGACCCCAGAGGTCTAATTTTTGTTGCAAACGAAAGTTTAACATGTCTTCTATCTATTTCAGTCGAAAACAGAAATTCGACACTTTTTCAAACTTTGGAGAANATCGACTTTGAAGTTGTACCCTTGATTTCAAGAGGAAAATCGCTTATATTTTGGTTTGGGAAAAAAGTCTGAGACTAAAAGTGCTGTAACTGGCAGAGTTTTCAAGATAGGAAGCTGAAATTTGGAACACAACAACTTCAGATGGGTGTGTACCTTCAGTGCAAATTCGAGTTTACATCTCTGATACTTTGCGAACGGCAGCCTGTTAAAGTTTTGGCCTTCACCCCAGCCAGTACTATAAGACTCAATAGGCAGACCGCCGACACCCACCCCTGAACTAAAATGGCCATAACTCGGCCAATTTTGACCCCAGAGGTTTAGTTTTTGTTGCAAACGAAAGTTTAACATGTCTTCCATCTATTTCAGTCGAAAACAGAAATTCGTATTTTTTGAAATCTTTCGGGAAAATCGACTTTGAAGTTGCACCCGAATTTTCAAGAGGGAAATTTGCTTATATTTTGGTTCGGGAAAAAATCTGAAACTCAAAGTGCTGTAACAGGCAGAGTTTTCACGATAGGGACTTGAAATTTGCAGCATAACAACTTCCAATAGGCGTCTACCTTCAGTGCAAATTTCAACTTTCCAGCTCTGATAGCCTTGGAACGAGAGCCTGTCAAAGTTTTGGTCTTCACCCCATTGAAAATACAGTGCAGAAAAACGCTATAGGCAGACCGCCGATACCACTCCTGAACTAAAATGGCCATAACTCGGCCAATTTTGACCCCAGAGGTCTAATTTTTGTTGCAAACGAAAGTTTAACATGTCTTCTATCTATTTCAGTCGAAAACAGAAATTCGACACTTTTTCAAACTTTGGAGAAAATCGACTTTGAAGTTGTACCCTTGATTTCAAGAGGAAAATCGCTTATATTTTGGTTTGGGAAAAAAGTCTGAGACTAAAAGTGCTGTAACTGGCAGAGTTTTCAAGATAGGAAGCTGAAATTTGGAACACAACAACTTCAGATGGGTGTGTACCTTCAGTGCAAATTTCGAGTTTACATCTCTGATACTTTGCGAACGGCAGCCTGTTAAAGTTTTGGCCTTCACCCCAGCCAGTACTATAAGACTCAATAGGT
>NW_008709378.1:7824-8718 GCF_000327385.1 Lottia gigantea
CGATCCAATCTAATGTCACTTTCATGTAATAAAACGCAAGAACTTTGCTCTATAGACTTCATGACAAAAAATAAATAACAATACAGTGCAAAAAGCAACGTGGGCGCACGCCCAAAAACCAGGTTTTGTGGGAAATTTGGTTCAATTTATCAAAGTTATACACCAAAATCTAGACAAATGTGCCCTTAACGTATCTGAAAGTTTTAACTGAAAAAATCTCGTTAATTTTTTAACGCCAAAACTAATTAAAGGTTTATGTAAACTTTTAAAGTTCGTTCTGCAATACTTTATGTCCCCTGCGTATTCCAAAGGTTTCAACTAAAAATATCGAGGCTTGTTGAGGGTCCACACAGAATCTAGTTCAAGGTGCTCAACTAACAATTAGTACACTCCGTTTTAAATTAACCCTTTTAAAACAAAATCAGTTTGATCAAGTAGATAGATGAAAATAACATAATTTAGAAATATTTTTATTTATAATTTTCGACATTTTTGATAAGGAAAATTTTGCTTACTGCCCCTTTAGCTTTAAATGAATCAGAGTCAGATAAAGAAATATCTTATACGTATCTGAGATGGATCATATCGGTTACTTGTTGTCTGGAAATTGTGGTGAATGTGGTTACCTCCCTTGTAACATTGTTACCATATTGCGTTAATATTTTCGCTTTTCTCCAACCATAAAAAGGGAGGAACTTCCTCAAATAATTAAATTACGTGACGTAATTTCATGCAAATGTTCTGACTTACACAGTAAAAAATACCCGGCTTATGCAGTTGCGGCATTTCCTCTGACTCCTCTTTTATCTCCCTTCTTCTCCTTGTTCTCATCTTTATTTCCTTTGTCCCCCCTTTTAACTCCCTTCTTTCTCCTGTTATCTCCTCTTTTATCTT
>NW_008709379.1:0-20130 GCF_000327385.1 Lottia gigantea
AAACGAGGTAGGGGGTAGACCGCGAAGATCTCAATAGACTGGGTGACGTGTGGAAACAGAGAGTAGGGGGTAGACCAGAAGAGCTCAATAGACTGGGTGACGTGTGGAAACAGAGAGTAGGGGTAGACCAGAAGAGCTCAATAGACTGGGTGACGTGTTGAAACAGAGAGTAGGGGTAGACTTGAAGAGCTCAATAGACTGGGTGACGTGTGGAAACAGAGGTAGGAGGTAGACCAGAAGAGCTCAATAGACTGGGTGACGTGTGGAAACAGAGAGTAAAGGGGTAGACCAGAAGAGCTCAATAGACTGGGTGACGTGTGAACACAGAGGTAGGAGGTAGACCAGAAGAGCTCAATAGACTGAGTGACGTGTGGAAACAGAGAGTAGGAGGTAGACCAGAAGAGCTCAATAGACTGGGTGACGTGTTGAAACAGAGAGTAGGGGTAGACCAGAAGAGCTCAATAGACTGGGTAACGTGTGAACACAGAGGTAGGAGGTAGACCAGAAGAGCTCAATAGACTGAGTGACGTGTGGAAACAGAGAGTAGGAGGTAGACCAGAAGAGCTCAATAGACTGGGTGACGTGTTGAAACAGAGAGTAGGGGTAGACCAGAAGAGCTCAATAGACTGGGTAACGTGTGAAACAGAGAGTAGGGGTAGACCAGAAGAGCTCAATAGACTGGGTGACGTGTTGAAACAGAGAGTAGGGGTAGACCAGAAGAGCTCAATAGACTGGGTGACGTGTGGAAACAGAGGTAGGAGGTAGACCAGAAGAGCTCAATAGACTGGGTGACGTGTGGAAACAGAGAGTAGGGGTAGACCAGAAGAGTCCAATAGACTGGGTGACGTGTGGAAACAGAGGTAGGGGGTAGACCAGAAGAGCTCAATAGACTGGGTGACGTGTGGAAACAGAGAGTAGGGGTAGACCAGAAGAGCTCAATAGACTGGGTGACGTGTTGAAACAGAGAGTAGGGGTAGACTAGAAGAGCTCAATAGACTGGGTGACGTGTTGAAACAGAGAGTAGGGGTAGACCAGAAGAGCTCAATAGACTGGGTGACGTGTTGAAACAGAGGTAGGAGGTAGACCAGAAGAGCTCAATAGACTGTGGAAACAGAGAGTTGGGGGCTGACTAGAAGAGCTCTGATTTTCAGTCGATATTTTGGATTGCTTTTGAATGTGTGTGAGGTTACGTGGCTACTGATATTCAATCCCCAGACATCAATTTACCGCTGATTTACAAAACCCAGCCCTCCATGTACGTAGCTGTTCAAGAAAGGGATTGTGGTTTGAGGATCAGAGTTACTTCCCATAATTTTAATACACTGGATTATTTAACTATGGTCTGTACTTTAACCTTGAGAAGTGCATCTCACATCATTTCAAGGTCATCTTAAAGATTATCAGATATTACTAGATATTATTTAGTCTACAGCAGGGTTTCTCAGGTATAAGGGGCCATGCCCCCGTAGCTATGGGCCTGCCCCTAGACAATTCTGTGGCCCCTACTCAACCCCCTAAGCCCTAGCCTACACTCATTGATGTGGTTTATATTTTAGATTATCAAACAGTTCTATCGTAAAGTTTACTTCGAACGCCAGGGTGGGAATTTCTCCCATATTGAAATCTATGACCAGCTGATGAAAGATCGTCATTATATTAACAATGAAACAGACAAGTTACAAGTGAATGAAACCGTTCTGGACGACTTGGCCAAGGAAATAGGATTTGACAAGACACTACTTATTGAAACATGGCAACTGGACTTACTTTGGTCAACAACTGTGGCTGCCTTTGTCCTGTTTGGTATGGTTGGTGCTTTCTCTTCTGCCAAGATCGCTGATTATTTTGGAAGGTGAGTTTGGTATAGAAAATAGTTGATGACGTAAGAGTGTAGAAATCAGGGCCCTATCCTGACTTGATTGTTCGGAGGGCAACACTATATCAGCAGTGAGGAAGTAGGGGTGGTCGTGGATCACACTGAAATTATAAATCAATGATTTAAAAGAGTTAGGGTTTACAAATAAGATGTCCTGGCCACGTATTCTCGAAACGATCTTAGCGTTAGGATATCCTAGGTACTAACACTGATTCTAGGATATCCTAGCGCTAAGATCGTTTCGAGATTACGTGGCCAGGAGCATCATAAAATCACACTGATTAACTCAAATAAGAGAAACAATTAATAAAAGTGACTTTGAGTCACCCTTTCTCCCATAGCTAGAGGTATGGTAGACGATTATTTAACTGTTATGGAAGCACTGGCCATGGTCAGACTTGCGGATGATGATGTTTATTAGGGTATTTTATTATATTTCAGAAAAAAAGGCATGATGATAATCACCTTTATATTGCTGATTGCTGCTCTGTTTGGTGGAATTCCTACGCTGGCTGAATCACCAGAATGTCTTATCGTATCTCGTGTCTTCGTAGGTCTTCATTCAGGTAATTTGATTAGTTCAACATCATATTAAGATTAAGGGGTAGGGGCTGGATGCCTGACAGTGACATCACCTTTTTCAATGTTGACAGTCTTGACAGAAAAATGTATTTGGATAACATTTTGAATGAGGTTGCATCTGGCTACAAACTGTCAATCTTTAGCTTTGGTAGTCTGATTTGACTACTAAAAGTAGACAGCCCCATCGCCAGGAATGAATTGGCACTGGGGCTCAGATTTTTTGAACTGAAGAATTGAAGAATTGAAGAATTGAAGGCAAGAGAACTCGTTGCCCAAAACGTATCAAAACCCATATCTTTTTGATTTTTGGTCAAAATCACTGTAAATGAATCAATCTCTGCTGAACTGAAGAAGGTTTTGCTGGGGCTTAATTCTCACTTGCTGGGGCCCAGCCCCCACGGAAACCCACCCTAACAACGGGGCTGTTTGTATAAAGGATTAATATAGTAGACCGTGTATTTTATTTATTCTGTAGGATTAAATGTGAGTCTAGCTGCTCTGTACCTGGCCGAGATATCTCCGAAGAAGATACGTGGAGCTATTGGAACCTGTCATCAACTTGCTATAACTGTTGGAATTCTGGTTTCACAGATTCTTGGTTTAAATGAACTATTAGGTAAGTCATAAACAACATGTATAAGCGGGGAGCACATATAATGAAAACAATGGTGTAGTGAGGGTTTCATCGGGAGGCCATCTTGGCACTTTAGGGAATACGATAGTTTTTCCTCCCACCGGAAAATTTTATAATTTGCTTAGCTGAGATACAACTCACTTCTTTAGTGATAAAGTATGCAACCTTTCAACACAATTTACATGTGTGGTCATCAAATGAAATGAAGAAGGTCTTTAAATGACATTCAGTAATTGATTGCAAGATATATTGATATAGCTGACATTATGTCAAAGTTTGCAACTGACGTTAGATTCATTTCACCAGCTCTCGACCTTTCATGGAAATAATTCGAATGTATGGTCACATTTACCCTTTTCACATCAGGGGGTTGGTTTGGTCTATGCACATCAAAAATATTGAAAATTAAGTTTTTGAAATTTAACGTTTATTCATCTCTCTCATCTTGACTCAACTCTTACAAGCAGACTACATCTAATGAATAATACAGGGAGACAACTCTCTTAAACATAATATATAGTAATCAGACCACAATCTCATAGGGTGGCTCATGACAATCCCTGCTAGCCATAATAACCACATCATTAAACAGATCTATACTTATATTTTCAGGTACCAAAGACTTATGGCCATATTTATTTGCTTTCAATGCTGTTCCATCAATCATCTCTTTTTGCTGCTGGCCACTCTGCCCAGAAAGTCCGAGATATCTCCTCATTAAAAAGAAAAACGTGGATGACTCAAGACTAGGTAAGATTTGATTATCTAATAAAAATTTAAACAACATCATGGGCAATGATTGTATAGTAATGGACTCCTCAAGTGAGTAATAATATCAGGTGTTTCAAAGAGAGTAGGCGTGGTCTGCTTTGCACAAATGCCTCCCACTATTATTTAACCCTGAAATGGTGAAATATTTTCAAGATATTACTACTTTCGATTTATTTGAACTGTTACTGGCTACACCAATAGTTGATAAAAAGCTAAACTCACATCAGGAAATACCTTGATCTATGAATTAGAAAAGAATATTATTATTAGCCTACATATTTCTAATCATGGTGATCTGTTATGTTACTATTAAGACAGTCGTAGGATTGCTGAACCTGTCAATTTTTTAAGATAGACAATAACAGGGCATTTGCATCAGAGGGGTATTATGAAAATTTTAAAAAAACTAAGCTGCTTACTTAGCAATAAGTACACTCCATTTTTAAAAAAAATTGATAAAGTAGATAGGGAAAACAAAACACAAAGATGATTTGCCGCCACCCGTTGGAAGAGTTTTCCTTCAATCAATTCTATTATACATTTTGCAGCTCTTCAGAAATTACGAGGCTATGATGATGTGAATGATGAAATTGAAGAAATGACCATAGAATCAAAGAAAAATCTTCAAACCACCAATTTCTCCATGCATCAACTTCTGACAACTCCTGAACTACGTTTCCCAACTGTTATTGCTTGTCTTCTTCAAGTCACACAACAATGGTCTGGTATTAATGCTGTAAGTATCGCATCTGAGTCAGGGTAGAGTCTACATTAATACCATGACTACAATAGTCCCCTATACACGCATAGGCACATTGTTTACAATTCTTTCTGTCACAGGCTCTGATTGGCTGTGTTTTCTAGCGTCCTTACATTCTAAGTTATTATCATTCTCTAGGTTGTTAAAGGAGATTCCTAGTGGCTGAATGAAAAAGACACTTGTTTGCTAACCTGAAATTGCAGGCTTCAATGCTTGCATTGGTCAAGATAATGCCCTTTTTCAACCCAGTTTGTCCTTGTCAGTGATGTAGACTGGAGGAAAAAGAGTCTATATAATCGTTCCAATTAGACAATAAACTGAGGCGCTGTGTGATGTAGGATTTGCAGTCTGCATGTTAAACAGTTGGAAATTAAAAGAGCTTATGCCACTGTCCTGGCAAAATTCCCTCATTGCACACTGCATGGCGTTGACTGTCTTCATTAGCCCAATCAAGAACTGAAAAGTGTTAAATAAAACATCATTTCATTTCTTTCCCTACTGATATTTTAATATTTGTAATATCTGACGTTTTGTTGACCTTCAACCTCTTGACAACACAGAACTCTGGTGGTTTAAACTGAAATATCTTTCTTACAGGTTATGTCTTATTCTACGTTTATTCTGGCCCAAGCTCAAGTCCCAGCCTTTGCTATTGGATACGTCATTGTAGGAACAGGTGCCATCAATGTCATCTCGACTATAATAGCGGTGAGTACAAATTTTATAACATTATCCAGGCTCTCTAGTAATATCTCTTCATTAGTCCACCAGGTTGCCCACTGTCAATAAAGAGTCATGAATTATTTGGATGGGGAAAGAAACTAAGGGCCATATGCAGCGCTCGTACTTTACCTAAACTTTGACCAAAGTTAGACTTAAGTTGAACTTTAGGTATGCACCGGTCGATCTTTGCGAAAGTCGTGCTTAAATTTGACTATCGAATATAGAGAATGAAAGCCTTAATCCTAACTTTGTAAATTTCAACTTTAGCCAAAGTTCAACTTTAGTCAAGGTAAGAGCGCTGCATACGACCCTAAGGCTCTGTTTACCACAGTCTGTTCATGTTAAAAATTCTTCACAATTCAAGAGTAATACTTTTGTTTTTCTATTATACCCATATCCAGATCACAATGAAAAGTGTTGAATTTTACGTCTAGAATTACTTTACTTTTGTGACTTTTTCTGAAATAGAGAGAGTCAACTTAATTGATAGAAACAGATGCCTGTGTTCATAAGTCAGCTCTGTGTTATTGTTTGTTTAAACGATGATTCTTATTGTTTGTTGTAAACCACCATTCTTATTGTTTGTGTAAACCACCATTCTTATTGCTTGTATTCTCATATCTGGCACAGATCTACAAGTGAATTATCTAGAGCTGTATTTTGTTTTGTATATATTGAGCTGTATTTTGAAGAGATTGTATTTTGAAATTTCTGTTTTTCAGGTTCCATTAATGGAGAAGCTAGGACGTCGACCACTGTTGTTATGGCCAATGGGTGTCATGGCCGTATCTTTCTTATTGTTAACCATCTTTATTAATCTTGTTTTTGATCCCGAACTTGAACAACATCATTCTGCTTTCGCTTATACTAGTATAGTTTTAATGCATCTTTATGTTATAGGTTTCGCTTTAGGTTTAGGTAAGTCGGTGTTTATTTTAGTCAACATATTTTTGAAAATGTTAAAGGCGTAGTTTTTCAAAAGAAACATTGGACATTGCTTTGTGAGATACTGAGGTGTCAAATCTGCTTCAGCACATGGAAATTAAAAAGAATTCCCTTCAGGTCCCCATAGCCAGACTTGATTATTCGGGGGTGGAGCAAGTGATATATATCTAGAGGGGCAAGTAATATATCCCAAAGGGCAATAGTGTATGTTTATTATTCATTAATTATCATATTTCTGTTTGTATTTATTTCAGGTCCTATCCCCTTTATTCTAGTCTCGGAGGTCTTCCGTCAGGAGCCACGAGCTGCAGCCATGAGTCTTTCCACTGCTTTTAATTGGATTTGTAACTTTGTTCTGATGTTAGCTTTCCCTTTCTTGAAGGTAAATAATTTTAGATTTAGTCTTTGACTATTAGCATCGTGAAAGTACAAATAACAAACATTAAACAACATATGACCATCCCTACCTAACCTTAACAAAGTCACTTAATTGCAATCTTGACTATCAAAATGGCTTCACGCTTCAAGAAAAACGAACCAACTAGTGCACAAAGACAATACGCTCTGTGATGTTGCAACAACCCAACTGGGACTTCGTTAGGAGACAAGGGTTAATTAAAGTAAAAAACATGCCCAAGTTTTTAGGGTTAGGGTTGAGTTTTGAGGGACAGGGTTTAGTCTTGAGGGACAGGGTTTAGTTTTGAGGGACAGGGTTGAGTTTTGGAGGGACAGGGTTTAGCTTTAAGGGACAGGGTTTAGTTTTGAGGGACAGGATTTAGTTTTGAGGGACAGGGTTTGGGGGCCCGGGTCTAGTTTTGAGGGACAGGGTTTGTTTTGAGGGACAGGGTTTAGTTCTGAGGGACGGGGTTTAGATTTGAGAGTCAGGGATTAGTTTTGAGGGACAGTTTAAGTTTTGAGGGACAGGGTTGAGTTTTGAGGGACAGGGTTGAGTTTTGAGGGACTGGTTAAGGCAGGAAAAGAAGGGTTCAGGTGTGATGTCTGTTGCAGTGTTCATAAACTCAGTGAAAACTCTTTCAATGTCGTTATATCCTATACCTTGAGACATGTTTAGCACTTTATTTGATATCTTTTATATTACAGGCGGGGTTAGAAGCCTATACATATTTATTGTTTACCATCGTCTTGGCACTGGCCATTGTTTTCATCTTCTTCTTCGTACCAGAAACCAAAAATAGAACATTTGATGAAATTTCTGCGTCCTTGATGTTGGGCCGTGCCTCTGGTAAAAAACGTTCTCTCAACATCAACGATGGAGAGGAACTACAACCAATGGGACAAAAAGTTTAAAGATTGCCAATTTAGGATATTTTTGAAAATTTAGTAAATGCATATTGCATTATTTTGTGGTGTTCCTTAAAGAGGGTAATTTAACCGTGGGCTTTAAGTTTGAAGCTTTTTACAAGGGTTTGATTGGTTGGTTGGTTGCTAGGTAACAAATATCCATGTACAATAATTTGATTGGTGTATGATTTGAGATTATTTGCCAATCAGGGATGAATATATACTTTCAAAAATAATAATTGTGCTTTTTCTGGATTTTTGTCTTAAAAACCTTCATATTAGGTTCTTCTGTCCCAAATTGTGATTTAGAAAAAAACAAAACAAATTGGAAACCAAATGAAAATCTAAAACTAAAAGATGATAGTTCATGTATTATTCAAAGTTTACAATTTGAGATAGTTTATTTGGATTGTAAATGTAGAAATGTAGTATTTTGCTGGCAAATCAGCATCCCAGAGTTGTGATTCCTAAAATATCTCATGATAAATTTAGATTTTTTGAGGAAAAAGGAGGATGGGTCTTGTTTCACATAAAAATCTTATCATCAATTTAATGTAATTACAGTATTTTTTCAATGTAAAAGTCAATACTTATGACAAATTCTTATCAGGAATTATTTTGTGAATCATGCCCGCAAATTTACATGTATCTATAGTCAATTTAAAATGGATTATTGCTCCAAGGAGCAACTTTTAAAAATTCAAGGTCAACCATGACTAATTTTTAATAATTGTTAATAGACATCCTTGAATATTTTGTTGTGTTAAGATGTATTTGTTAATTATAAAATTAAAAAAAAAAATTCCAAAAAGATCAAGAGTTGACTCAACTTATTTGTGATCATAAGACTGTAGTGTTCAGGAAGGTTACATGACAGTGCTTTTAATATTGATGTTATTGATATTGTTATAACTTTATAAAGTCTGTTACTTTCAACTTAAAATGAAATATTATAGAACTGCAAAGAATTGAGTCATTATTGTGCTGCAAAACAAATAGACTGATGGTTTTATGATGTTTTGGAAGTTGCAAAATTCGAAAAAAATAATTTTTTCTTGACTTTTTTGGTATTTCAGTCAAAAAAATATCTTTTTTTTAGTGAAATTGTTAATTGAATGCGCTTTTGATGATATTTAACATGCATTTTCTGTTATGCTTTTATTAATTTAGTGCTATATTATATATTGAGTTTTTAATCTGTAAATTTTTTGAAAATTATTTTACCAATTGTGGCTTGATGAATATTCAAATGTATTTAAGATTTTAACATGATTTATGTATATATAGTTATAAGTTTATATAGCATTTAAAACACTTGGCAATATCTTGTGTTGTAATATTGATATTTGTTGTTGCTGTGTTCGTAATGGTTTACTAGACAAGATAGACACAATTCATTATCTATCACAATTCACAAATCATTATTTTTTTAAATTATGTATAATTGCAAATATAGTGTACACCCCTTCTTACCCTACAGTCTATCAGAGATCACTTACACAATAGCAGACTGCCAATATTGACAGGGGAAAAATTTGAAATTATTTTTCACTGTCTATGATTCTTACCCCCTGGTTTGACAAGCTCTTTTTAGGGTATGAAACTGTGCACTATACACACAAATATACATTACTTAAAGTGTAATAAATATTTCTGTTAATTAGCCTCCTCTTTGATTAATAATAATTATTGTCTTCCACGGTCACATCATAAATTTATGAGAATCAAGAATATTAGCCATCTGAAGTCTCCAAATAGGATGTTGAGTTTACAATCAGTACCATCCCAAATATTAAATATTGTTAGCTTTGCCTACTGCCAGTAAGAGTCGACAAACTTATTATGACTTAGATTGGAGGCCTTGGTTCGATTACTTTTCTTATCTCCCATAATGTATTATTTGACCCAGTTAGAAGCTCGGGTCTGATCCTTGCTATTTGGAGAGTCAAACTCAAGTTAAAATGGCCACAAGGAATGCCTATATATGGTTTAAGGAGTCACCATATTGCCTATACTTGATCAAGTTCGATCCTCACTCGACATGCACATGGATGATATTTATTTATTTATCTATGACGACCACAGGGGTTCAATCAAAGTCAACCAAAGTGGCATCACATCAGGTATTCTAGAAGAGTGAGCATACTAATATTTTAAATGTTGTATGTCGTAAAACATGTACTGTTCATCATTGCCAAATTGTATTAGAGTATTTTTATCAAAATGCAAATCGACTATTTAAAATTTAGGAGAAATTTTAAACAAATAATATAAAATGGTGCTGTAACTCATATTCTTCATTTGTAAATTATTTTAATTCATTGTATTGGTTGTGTTGTATTTTATCAAGACAAACCAAAATAACGACTGGAGATTTCAAGAATTTAATATATTTCTAGCAGAAACAATTTGAAATTGACAAACTTTTCTAGAAATAATATCTCTTAGAATGAACATGAAATTTAATTTATGACTTACCTTTATAATTTTGTATAATTAGGTAAGTTCTATAGATGAAGATGAAGCCTACTCCTATTGGCCTAGTTTGAAGAATTAAATTTTATGTTCATTCTAAGATGTTGTAATCTTTTATTTCAAAACAAAATGACTCTTATATTCTGCATGTGACATGAAACGTGTGAAGTTTTTCTTGATACAAGAACATCATACTTGCAAATATTTTTGGAAATGGCATTTTGAATTGATATTGTCATCTAAATAAGTTTATGTCAGCTATCCATGTCCCTTTTTAGAAGGAGAACTGGACATCTAGTTCATCTGCAATATCTAGATGACTATATCCTTTCAAAGAGAATTGTGTAAAAGTCTGCTTCAGTGAGTAAAGTATTGGCTTGACAAAGAGTTAAATAAAGTATATGTATAATAGAATAAATAATATGTATATAACATGATATTATTGTGTGGCTTGATTGTTAGAAATCGTATACTAATGATGAAATATTTACGCCAAATTCTAAAACATTGCTGATTGTGTTCCAATTTTTTTTAAATGTGTATGAAATTTTTAACCTTTTGCTTGTAGTTTGTGTCAATAAATTGGAACAGAAATTATATTTCAAATGTTTTTTTTTTATTAGAAAAGGATTATTTTGGATAAACTGTACAAACACCAAATGGGTTCAAATCAATTTGAAATATTTTCACAGTAGCCAAAGCTTATGCCAAATCTTCTAAAATTAAAGAATCACTTGTTATATATTGAAATTTGCTAGTATCTTAGGTTACCATGAGCACAAGAAATATTGAGTTGACAAAGTTAGAAACATCATAGGCCTATTATCCAGTCTTCAAGGCTGTATACCAAGTGATGGAGTAATTAGATATCTAATGCTTTATTGTATATATTTGAGACTGACATGGTATTTTTCAATGATTGTAATGAATAAGATTTTCCATCTACAGTGTACTCTGATATCAGAAATCTGTGTATTCTGACATTTAGCATACAGCTGCAAATAAAAGACATATGGTGTTCTGTTCAATGTAAGGTGCGGAATAATCGATACAAACGAAAATAGAAGAAGTGAACATATAGGTATAGGTTTCGGACACGGTGCGGACACGATTTGTTTCTTGTATTTTCTTCGGTATCGATAATCCTGCACCGTACACCACACCAGACACCCTGCCTCGTTTATTCACACCTTAATCCAATATAGTTTTTGGGTCTTGATTGATTGCCTTCTTTCAAAAACTGTAAAAAAATGTGATACTGTCAGTAATGGTATACTAGTGTATACTATATAACCTATATGATATAAGACTGGCTCTGTGAATGTTGAAATTTGAATTGTTAAGATTTATATTGTTAGTGTTATGGAATGAATTTGTTTGAACTTCTGTTGATTTTTAATTTAATATGAGTTTATTTTTTGATTTTCTATTGTTTGTTTGTTTGTTTGTTATATTAGTCCTAATAAATAAATTAAAGACAGATTTTACTATGTAAATATAGATGATGAATATATACAGAATCGTTCTGAAGTCAATAGATATATGACAATTAGAGTTTATTTTTTTGAATTGGCTTCAAAACATTTCTGTATCTTATTTTTAGGGAAATTATTTTGATTTTTCAGTGATTTCTAGTTTTATCTTAGTTGTGGACTTGTCAGAGAAAAAATGTAACATCACATCTTCTGTTTTTGGATTAAATTGGCCAATATACATCTACATGTCGTATCATGTCACCATAGCCAGTGCTTTTTTGGATGTTTAGTCTCACTTTTAATACCAAAGTGTTCAGCTGTTAAAAATGTAAACAACAAAATGAAGTAAACAAATGGCCTAAAATTATATAGAAGACACAATTTATTAATCAACTTACTACTTTGTGTGAATTCCACTCTCTTTTCTTACCATCAGTTTCAATAGTCCATTACCTATTACTACTAGTAAGAGTACAACTGACTTTAAGAAGCTTTAAAAATCACTGTTTAGTCCATGTTTCTTTAGCATTGGTATGATATTATCCACATATTCGATATTGATAATATAGGCTACTACTGTTTGGTTAAGAAGTATAGAATTGATATGATATATAGTCACTGTCTGGTTAAGAAGTATAGAATTGATATGATATATAGTCACTGTCTGGTTAAGAACTATAGAATTGATATGATATATAGTCACTGTCTGGTTAAGAACTATAGAATTGATATGATATATAGTCACTGTCTGGTTAAGAACTATAGAATTGATATGATATATAGTCACTGTCTGGTTAAGAACTATAGAATTGATATGATATATAGTCACTGTTTGGTTAAGAACTATAGAATTGACATGATATATAATCACTGTCTGGTTAAGAAGTATAGAATTGATATGATATATAATCACTGTTTGGTTAAGAAGTATAGAATTGATATGATATATAATCACTGTTTGGTTAAGAACTATAGAATTGATATGATATATAGTCACTGTCT
Source organism: Lottia gigantea (assembly GCF_000327385.1). Taxonomy (NCBI): domain Eukaryota; kingdom Metazoa; phylum Mollusca; class Gastropoda; family Lottiidae; genus Lottia; species Lottia gigantea. The sequence goes on from NW_008709379.1 coordinate 12,546, forward strand.
GGTTAAGAACTATAGAATTGATATGATATATAGTCACTGTCTGGTTAATAAATTATGACAGATTGTAATTATAGTGTGTGTCGTAAATAATTATAATTGGTATTTAATCACATTATCAATATGTGTTCAATAAAACATAGAAATTATACTTATACTTAATATACTTATACTGGTAACTGATTTTATTTTATTCTACCAAGTTTTGGTTTATATCGTACCTATGCTTGATATCTGACAGTCCCTCGCTGAAAACAGACCTTTTATCAATTCTGTCATGTCCGGAAAATAGGGCCAAATCAACAGCACTGTGTTGTGTGGTGACAAATATACCCAGTGGCATAGCAAGGATTTCATTGAAGCACCCCAACATACCAGATTTTAGAGAGCATTAAATGTTATGGTGGGGATGTCAGAGTGTCTCCCCCTGGAAAATTTACCAGGCTGAACTTAGCCTACACATTCAACTAGCATACAGATTCGGGTCGAATCGTCTCAGCATACACATTCGCGGCAAATCGACCTGATATGAAATCTGAATTATTTCTAACTTAAATATTGTTAAAATAACTTCAAATTTTTTATGACAAATACACATAAGAATTCTTTCAATTTCGCAAACACCTATATGTCTGACTTTCTTAGTCTTTGTACTGTGGCCAATTTAATGTAATTGCCGGTAATTCCCTTTCTCTGCCCCACTTAAAAGATTTTACATTGGCTGGTGCACTTTTGTAATTGAAAATTTATGCTAATCTTGTCTGAAACTTGTTCATTTTCATTTACTTTTCTGTAACACTCATGTGCTATGATGCAGTGATGTGTCCAATTCGGTTATCAAACTATATTTTTGACGTAGAACATAGTCAATACTTTGATCTGTTGTTGAATCTTTAAGTTTTAACATGAGTTCTTTCACAAAATCACTTGTATTAATGTTTTCCTTTGATTCTAAAATTTCGTTATCAAGAACAGGTATGATTTTATCGACAGTTTCAACTTCCTCTTCCATGTAAAGATGTTCAATATCAGGATTAGCCGCATTTTGCTCCATTTGTTATCTCTCTTAGCCCATTTAAGTCAAAATCAAAAGCCAATCAGGCATGGATGTGTCGAAAAATATGTCATACTCCCAGAAAGAGTGGCCCTGTCCTTCTATTTCCACTTGTGTCCAACAAACATGGTACCCCATCGATTGTAGCTGTGCGACAAATGTGCCTAAGATTAGCAAAATATGGCATTTCTACAGATGCAGCATATGGCCTACAGATGTTGTCACGAATTCAGCAACCGTGTCATGTTTTCATCAAATTTGAACCCTCTCAAGGTATTGACAAAGTGAATAAAGTCAGATATATTCCATTTCTAATATTTGCCGTAGGACACATGACACCACCTTCGAGGATCATGCAGCAAAGTGGTCCCCTCACCTACTGCATGACCACTTCCAGAGTGTCACACTGACCGACCATCCAATTTAGCAAATGGCAATGCCCAATTTATCCCTACTGTGAAAGGGAGATTTCCTAAAATTAACACTTATGTGAAAAGTTCAACAACTGTGGTTTATGCACAACAAAAGTGACTATCCATCGAAAGCCAATCAGGCATGGCTGTGTCGAAAATGTGTCATACTCCCAGAAAGAGTGGCCCTGTCCTTCTATTTAAACTTATGTCCAATAAACATGGTACCCCATCGAATGTAGCTATGCGAAAAAAGTGCCTATGATTAGCTAAATATGGCATTTCTACAGATGTAGCATATGGGGTGACAATCTGTGACAAATTTGGATATGATCTCCAAGAGTGGCATTCCTACAGATGTGGTTTATACCCAGCAAAAGGTTCAACATCCAACAGATGCAATTCAGCATGACAAATGTGGTAGACAGCAAGCCAGCAAACATTGCTTTTGACAACAACAATCTTTGCTTGGTCGCCAATCTGTGTCAAATCTTTCCAAAAATCTAACTTGTCATAGATATTGTTGATTTAAACGAACAGATAAAATTCTGACATAAACTGTTACCTCTATCTTGTTCACAAGCCAACAAATTTTGATACATTTTTACCAAGACGATGGCTATAACTCAAGTTATGTTTATTGAAAAATCTCTGTTATAGATGGTCACACTAAATTTCATTTAAATACGATGAAAACTGTAGTGTTCACAAACAAATTTTGATGCATTTCTCTTCAGTTAAGGGCAATAACTCAAAAACCTTTTTGTCAGATTCCAACTTTTCCAAGACTTCATCAATATAAATGAAAAACTGTAGTCTCTATTGTGTTCACGAACAAATTTTGATGCATTTTTCCTAAGTCAAGTTTAAAAACTCAAAAACCAATCATCGATATATCGTCAAATACCAACTCGTCTAAGATCTCATCAATATACATGATCACACTAAATTTCATTAAAATCAGACAAAAACTGTAGTATGTATTGCGTTCACGAACAAATTTTGACAAGTTTTTCCTAGGTCAAAAACGGTTCAATGAAAAAATGTCAAATTCTAACTTAACCAAAACCTCATCAATGTAAATGATCACACCAAATTTCATTAAAATCAGATAAAAACCGTAGTCTCTATTATGTTCACAAACGAATTTCAACGCATTTTCCAAAGTCAAGGGCAATAACTCAATATAGTCAATTTCAAACTTGAACAAGACCTCATTAATATAAATGATCACACCAAATTTCATTAAAATCTGATCAAAACTGTAGTCTCTCTTATGTTCACAAACAAATTTCAAAAATCTTTAAATTTGAACTTGACCAATATCTCATCAATATAAATGCTCACACCAAATTCCATTAAAATCAAATACTGTAGCCGCTATTGTGTTCACAATCAAATTGTGGATGGACCATCAGACAGGGGCAACGACAAAATAAGACCACATTATAATGTCTTGGTGATTACTAACTCCCTTGGTCAAGTTTCGATGAAAAAAAACATTGGCACAATTCATTAGACATAGAGATTCCAGAACAGATGACTGATACAGGATCTTAATGGGTCAATAAAATACACCCAGACGGACGGTTTCTATGATGCACTTTGACAGGGGCAAATATAAGGAGCTACATATAAGGAGAGAAACAAGATGTACTGTGAGAATCATTCTGTGGTTTAAAACTAGAATATTCTTGTAAAGCATGTGTAAAGGGATAATTTCGCAAAACATCCAGCACAGATTGAGCCTTCTACATGTATAAAATATCTTGTAGTTACTTGCAGTCTTACTACCATGTATCCCTTTAAGTTATAGAGTGTGTGTACGAAGGGGGAGCGGTTACCTGCTACATAGGATGATGCATGAGAATAAAATATAACTTACATAACTTTTAAAGCTCTGCCTGTGTTTTCTGGTTGCTCTAACTAGGCCATGAATTGATATACCTACAATAATAAGTGAAAATAAGTGATCTTGAGGCAATATCATACATACAAATGACTCTTGAGACTCAAGAAGAGTCAGACAATAGTAGCGTTAAATATTTTAAAAAGATCAAGTTGTCTAAATAATTGTTAAACCAGCTGATATAGATCAATGTCAACTATTCCTATCACTATTCAGAATAAAGAGCTCAGCTCTACAAAATGAGTGTTTACAAGTAAAAATATTGGTGTTACTGTCAGTGAGTCTGTTCCAAATGGAATATTTTACAAAAATATCAACTTAATTAAGAGAAACTCACCAATTATCAAGATGTTGAAACACATGTTATATTTCAATAATTAAACTGACAACATTCAATATCTGAAATAGAAAATGAACGTAAAATTTACTAAATTAAAAAAAAAATAAAGGGATATTTCGCTACCAAACAATTATAGAACTACATCCCTTTCAGTATGTATATAGATATAATATGAAATGGGGTTTTAAGTCATACTTTTCTGTACCTGATTGGGTTAACAAAGGCAGTATGCAGTGTACAATGTGGGCAATTTTTGACGATTGAAGCATTAGCTTCCTCATTGTTAATTTCCTCAATAAGCAAGCACTACCTGTGGCACAAGGGACATCCCTTAAGGTGGCATGAATAAAGAAAGGGTCACTTTTCAATCTTGGAGGGCAAGGTAGTTTGTTGACTCATAAAGAAGACTCACCATTTAACAGCTCACTGGAACATAATTTGATATCTATAGACCAACAAGTTTCTAACTGATGATAAGATTTCATACCTGTAATAAATCATTTATTCAAATTAAATAGCAAAAACAGGGATGTTTCCTATTATTCTATGCAAGTGACTCCACTTAGCATACATGATCTGACAAATTTGTTATTCATGTCCTGTTCTGGGCCATTTAGTATTCAACCCACTAATACACAGTAAGTAATGTATGTATCAAATATTGTGTACCATATAAGTTTTCCTTGCTCTGTCAGGAATTGCAGGGTATCTATTGTTTTAAATGGACTAGTAGATGTAGTGTCTTACCATTTTTAAAAGTACTTTGGATTGGTTAGCATAAACTATGACAACTCTTGATGGTCATTCATTCTAAACACAATCACCAAATATAGATAAAGTTTGTTAAATCAGGGTTAGTGGATTCACCTGCAAAACAAAAAACTTAACAATAACATCTGCATTTGAATCATGTCAAAAGTTTTTTTTCACTTGCACCAGACTCTGAAATATAACAATTAAGGGACTACATCCCTTCAGTAACAGAAAGTCCCCTCACAAAAATTCACAAGATTCCCCCTTGCTTAAACCTAGGCCTAACAGTTGGAATACCTGAAAAATAATTCAAGTAGTTTTCAGAAAAACCAGAAAGTTAATTATAAAAAAACTCACCATATATAAAAAAGATCTATTTGTCAAAAGCGATTTAAAACTTTGCATACTAATGACTTCTCTGAACTGCTGTCACTGTAAAAAGAATAATAATTTTTAGAATACAAACAACATTGTGTTGTGAATTGTTTTAAAAAGTAAAATTTTACTAAGTATTAAAGGGCTGTCATACTTTTCTCATAAATCACAAGACAAAAATCTTGCATAGATATGGCCTAATAACCATCCCCACCTCTTTATTCGAAACCTGTCTACCCTCACCCCTACCTTAATATCTTGTTCTAAACTAACAATTATAGGACACCATCCCTTTAATACCCCCACCCCCTATTTCTAAACCTGTCTACCCTCACCCCTATCTTAATATCTTCTAAACTAACAATTATAGGACACCATCCCTTTAATTTCCCCACCCTCTATTTCTAAACCTGTCTACCCTCATCCCTACCTTAATGTCACTAAACTGACAATTATAGGACACCATTCCTTTAACACCCCCATCCCCCTATTTCTAAACCTGTCAACCCTCATCCCTACCTTAATGTCACTAAACTAACAATTATAGGAAACCATCCCTTTAACGCCCCCACCCCCTAATTCTAAACCTGTCTACCCTCATCCCTACCTTAATGTCACTAAACTAACAATTATAGGACACCATCCCTTTAACATCCCCCACCCCCTAATTCTAAACCCGTTTACCTTAATTTCTTATTATAAACTAACAATTATAGGGCACCTTCCCTTAATACCCCCACCCCCTAATTGTAAACCTGTCTATCCTCACCCCTACCTTAATACCATATTCTAAAACAACAAATATAGGCCACCCTCTCTTTAATACCTCCACCCCCTAATCCTAAACCAGACTACCCTCATCTCTGAAGGGTACAAATTACTTTTTTTTATTTGCATAAGTCTTTTGCTCTATGGGCCTAAATTGCACAGCAGTTTAAAATTTTGTACAGCACTTTTTAACGTATGAAGTACGGTATGTAAAGGTTCTGAAAAGTATCATTAAACTACATGATTCTTGAATTGTAATTTAAATACCAGTGCAAAATATCAATACAAACAAAAGTTGTCTATAATGATACTCCTGATATCTGCCATGTTATTTTTTAAGTCATGAAATAACTTTTATTTGTCAATTTATTCTCGTGACATTGAGTCTAACTTTTCAAGGTCACGCGCGTAAGAATCTAGATTGAGAAAAGTCCAAACTAACCGATAATATTTAAACCCCAAATACACTTAAATTTAAAAGAGGTTAAGTAAATTTTATGTGTATCAAAGGGACCTACGTAACATAATACTGATATATAATATATAGAGTCGATGTGGTGACGTCATCAAAAACAGAGTTTTAGTGGAATTGCAGGAGTCATATACGTCTGAATGAAAATTGGAATTTTGAAAAGTGATGCTATCAGTGTCTCTCCTTTAAACACATAAGAGATAAAATCTCTTTACAATCTCTTTAACAAAACGTTTGGTAGAACTAAATGAAATAAGCTTTCAAGGTATGCGTGCTTGTGATCAACTTCTTTTTTTGTGCAATTCCACTGAAGTAAAACCGTGCGCTTGATAACGTCAACTTCACTAAGACTGTAGATATTATTAGCAGATTCGGCAATAGTGAAGTCAAAAAAAGTCTAGTTTTAATGGAATCGGAAAAATAAAACAGGTCTGACTGAAAATTGGAATGGTACAAATCGATGCTATCGGTGTCCCTATTTCTAGAAAACCAGTTAATATTCCTTACAAGTTTCCAATCAAAATTTGATTAAAGAAAATGGATTACCTTCTTGTGAATAAGTGTCCAATATTTGTCACTCCTTCCAAAAGTGTCATCGTTGAATCCATTATTTTATAGAAAAATCACAAAATAATCTAAAAACATCCAGAATAATACAGATAGTGTCAAATAAATCCCTATCCACAGATATTAGTCAAAGATTTGGCACTGAATATATCGAAATAATTCAAAACCATCCAGAATCCAATACAGAATATATCATAAGTCATAAGTCACGACTGATAAAACCGAAATCCCGCTCAGAAATGCGCACCCTAAGATATGCAAATGATGATTTTACGTTAAACTCCTCCCATTTTTTGACTGACAGTTTGAATTTAAGCCAATCAGCAACCAAAATTCTGCATCCACGTGCTCTGCGTGTCAACTCTTCCCGCCAAAAAATTGTTTTGAGTTTCTGATGGTTTTAAACTGTCACCTTTTCGTCAATTTGGTGAAAGTTGATAAATTATTAAAGGAAAAGATCCACCAATATTTCAGAGTGGCTAGTTGAAAGAATTTTGAATAGAGGTACTGGACTTAAAAATCCTTTGTAAAGTCTCAAACATGTTCAAAAATCTTTGGATCAACGAATAAAGTATATTTCGTTAAGTTACCGAGGGAAAAGATTGCAAAATTCACATGTTTGTGAAGTAAATTACACGGAAGGGGATCTTTAATTCTTGACAGAACAAATAACATGATTGCTAGATTCGCGCCAAATATTACCCCGAAATTTAAAGGGATATAGCGTTACTGTTACAATAAAATTCACCATTATTCAGGTTTTCAGGCTACCCTCAAAGAAGATAATTAGAAAATTTACTGAAAAGCTTTGACTTTGTGACTACACAAATGTGGCAATAGATTCTGGGACGAAAAAGTGCAAAAGATAGAAATATGATTGCAATAGAACAGATTAACCCACAGTAAATTTAAAGATAGTGGATCAAATATGGCCATATTC
>NW_008709379.1:20328-46218 GCF_000327385.1 Lottia gigantea
GGGGGGGGGGGGGGGGGTTGTTAGCACGACATTTTGCTACGATCGAGACGAGTGCTACAAATAAGGGGCAGAATGACTCAAATATTTTAGAACACATTTATAATATTTATTAGTGTAAAGTTATGTTAGTGAACTAAATGTTGGATAATGGTACATCGAGATCAAAGGGTGACGTCAAATTTTAAGTTATAATAACACTGCAAAATCAATTGATGTGATTTAATTATTATTGGTCATGTGGTCACTGACAAATAACCCATCATGCTCATGGAATTGAGAGCAATATTAGAACTTCCAGGAGGTTCTGTCAGTTCCCATTATCAGGATTCCTTCCCCATTCCCCGTCCCCTACTCCACGGCTTTGGTAATTGTGTAGCTTGCCATTAAGATTACAGTTATATAAAGCACCTATATTATATGTATGTAAGACTACAGTTATATAGAATATCAAATCACCAAGACCGCATGGGTCTCCCTTACTTTTTGTACGGAGGCCCATTAAAGACATACACATATATATATGTCCTATATGAGCATATTATCCAGAGTTTACGGGCAATTCGCGCGTCTTAGCCGTCGTAGAAAATTTTTGAAATTATACCATACTATCTCACATAAACTTCATTCGAAATATCAAATCACCAAATTGTTGTCTCCCTTACTTTTTGCACAGAGGCCCGTAAAAGAGATACACTAATTGACATATATATGGCCAGAATAATACCCAGAGTTTACGGGTAATTTGCGAGTCTTAGCTGTCATGTAGGAACATTTTCAAATTCATACCATACTATCTCAAACTAGTCCTAATTCGAATTATTAAGTTGCTGTCTCCCTTACCATTAAGTTATTTTAATAATATTTAAGTTAGAAATAATTCAGATTTCATATCAGGTCGATTTTCCGCGAATGTGTATGCTGAGACGATTCGACCCGATTCTACCCGATTCTGTATGCTAGTTAAATGTGTTTGCAAAGTTCAGCTCGGCGGAAAATTTCTAGTGCAGTCTTGGAAAAGGAATGCTGAGCTAGGAAGACAGCAGAGACTAGGACCGGGTAAAATAATCGAAATAGAATAAGAGAGTTTCGTTTCTATATAGTTTGTCTGAGGAGTAATTTCAGAATATTACGAAATCCTTTGTCAAGATTATCAGGTGCAGTTGATTTCTTGAAAGATTGTCAATATGACAATCGAGACTAAAAGTAATAGAAATATACTTCCGGTACACATGCGCAGTATTGACGTCCACGTATTCTTCTCCAACATTGCCGACAGTGATATAAACTAAAACATTATGGTAAATTCTTATCTTATTTTTTCATATTTAAACTCTTTGACACGTCCCTATCCTCATTTGTGATCTTTTCAGTAGCTACTGTAAGAATGGTAAGTGTCAGACCTTTATTTCTCTGTGATCCAACTGTAGCAAGGTGTCTGCTAAAATTTCAATCCCCACTGTATTATCAATATCAACAACCATCATCATTCACCAAAACCAACAATAACAACAAGTTTACCTGTCCAAATATAATCAATCAAGTTAATCAAGATTCAGATATTCAGTGCAGTGACACAATTAAATTTGGCACTGTTTAAACGTTTAAACACTGTCCTATGTCTATATTGCAAATGAAATTGATCAAAAAACACTAAAAATTCAAAAAAAAAAAAAGAAATTCTCTTCTGCTTCAGCTATACATATTACATAAAGTTATTATCAAACATATTCAGATTTGAATTGATAAGTAGGTGTTTAATTTGGTGAGACTTTTATATTTTATCAAATAATATTTTTTTTCAGCCTCTCCGTTTAGATATAAAGCGAAAGCTATCAGCTCGTTCTGATCGTGTCAAGTCTGTTGACCTTCACCCCAGTGAGCCATGGATGTTGGCTAGTTTATATAATGGTAACGTCCATATTTGGAATTATGAATCACAGGTAGGTGTATGTTATTGTTTTTATCAACCTAAGATGAATGTTTACGTTCTAATTTTATCACCTTTTGGGCTAATGAAGATAGGCATCATCTCTTGTGTGAAATGAGGAATATTCTTTTTATTTCCAACTGTCTAGGGATCTTATTTGTGCACAGGGATCTTATTTGTACACAATGTGCAGCACAGTGGGCCTAAGTTTGAAAAAGGTGAGATTGTTGTCTGCTGGGAGATTAGGTGCTGTGGGTTTGAATTCTCCTCATGGTCAAAAAAATTCTTTTGGAAAGTCAATTAATATTTTTGTTTTACAGCAACTTATCAAGTCATTTGAAGTTTGTGATTTGCCAGTTAGAGCGGCTAAGTTTGTGGCCAGGAAAAATTGGGTGATAACTGGCTCAGTAAGTAGAAAAATAATTCAAAGCTTATAAAACACATACAATATTTTACCATTGGAGCATACTATCTCTATCAACTTTGGGATACAAGCAGCGTTTCTCAAATACACTTCATTTCAATGAATAAAGATTAAATTATCCTTTTTTGATTGGATGAAATGAGATATTTTTTTTGATAAAGATGGGCTATGCGACCAGTTATCCCTGATTATCAGTATTCCAGAGATATCTTTTACCTTTCTGTGGGTGTCAATTGTAATTTTTTGTAAGTTACGAAATAGAAGTTCATCCTAGAAAATTCCACTTGAAAATGTTACATATTTGGGCTGAAGATTGTTTTTGCAAATACAACTTTCCAAATGATAATGTGTAAAATATTTAAAACTGTCTTACCTGAAGCTGATTTTTGTGAAAATTTATCAGTAAGATCTAATGTACAAAACAGTTTGCGAAGACAGATAAAGCATTGCGTCACACCCAACTTCGATATTTTCTATTATAGGATGATATGACAGTAAGAGTGTATAATTATAATACATTAGAACGTGTTCACCAATTTGAAGCTCACTCAGATTACCTACGATCTATAGCAGTTCATCCTACACAACCCTATATACTTACTAGTAGTGGTAGGTAACTTTATTATTGTATTTAACATGTATTTATATGTTATATATCTCTAGTTGTTGTCTCTATTGTGGCAAAATTCAGTTCACAGTATAAAACATGTTGAAAAAAAGACAAAAACAAGGGCTTTTCAACCACAAAAAACTGTGATACCAGTTTTATTGATAGTCTTCAGACTAATATCTTTAGGATATTTGTACCCATAAAGAGCTGAGGTAAAAGATTCTGAGAATCTTGTCTTCTAACTTGATCTTATCAGATTTGGCAATGATATACCCAAACCCCGGTAAAACCTGATACTTACGAACCCCGGTAAAACCCAAACCCCAGTAACCTTCCACCGGTATCCATGAACAGTATAAATAGAACCCCGCAAGGTGAGTCTAATCAGTCTGAAGAGTTCAAACATGAACGAAACTAGTCACTGAATCAGGTATAACTGGTCGCACAGCCAATCTTTATCTCTTACAATGATATATTTGATTGTCTGTACTATTTTAAGCTTGGCTGACTGTAATATTGAGGAAAGATGACCTGCTCAGTCTATAATACTTGCGTCTATCTGCTAATATCAATTATCATTGTCCGAATGTAAAATGACAAAGCATATTCAGAATATACCATACGAAAACATACTCCTTTTCAAAATCGATTCCAAATTTGGTTACTTTATGACCTTGATAAATAAGCCATGGATTTGGAATAAACAATCATTATCATTAAGGTATTTTTCAGTAGCTTGTCATTTTCCATATAAAAATGATATCTGATTGTTGTAATAAATTGTGATTTGGTTTTATTTCAGATGATATGTTAATTAAGCTGTGGGATTGGGATAAGAACTGGACGTGTACACAAGTATTTGAAGGTCATAGTCATTATGTGATGCAGATTGTGATCAACCCTAAAGATAATAATCAATTTGCTAGTGCTTCTCTTGATAGAACTGTAAAGGTATGTTAATACATGAACCCTAGGGCTGGGTGATATCAAGTTGATATCACGATATTAAGCATTAATATATCACGATATGGGTTTATATCACAATATTACTGTATGGTTTTTACTGTTTTTTTTTTACAAAATGTTCTTTTTTTATATAGAAATTTGAATGTAAATAAAAACAACCCAGTCTCTAAAAAAACATCTGTAACAATAAATATCTTCACAATCATGAAAAAAAAATCTGTTTCAAATATTAAGTTACTTTTACAGATTGTGTAGATGATCTAATCTGGATAAAAATTTAACCATGGATCATGATAACTATCATATATCACAATATTTCGGTATTTTTTGATTAGCTGATTACTAACAATATAAATTCCTATACCTGTTATTTATCATGATAACAGTATATCGCCCAGTCCTAATAAACCATTTTTATTTTCCCCTCGTCCAGATCTAAGAAATTAAACTTTGCATTTTCTTTCTTATTTTCTAGGTATGGCAGTTAGGATCCAATGCACCAAACTTCACCTTAGAAGGCCATGAAAAGGGAGTGAACTGCGTTGATTATTATTCAGGGGGAGATAAACCTTATTTGATTTCTGGTGGTGATGATAGATTGGTTAAGATTTGGGATTATCAGGTAATAAATGTTATTTTTAATTTTCGAATTTGTCATAGGTTTGAAAATTAAACTGTTTGAACTTGCTGAAGGTCTCATCACATTAACCCTATCAACATCCAGAAAATAATCTTGAATTGCCCTTTCTCTGATAGATGTGAAGGTTAACTTCATCTAAATCTATCATTAAATATCCTAATCAATTCCAAATTGAATTTGGCATTTAAGACACCTTGGAGCCGATTTAATTGCAGAGACACATTTTTACCTGTGGTTGTTTTCTATGAGACTTGTTCTGCATTCAATATGGCTGACACGTGAATAAGGTCTATAGCAATTCCAATTTGTTAGATTCTTCACTATGTTGTTAATGGAAATGTAAGTCTTCAGACTTGATGCTAAATTATATATTTCAGAATAAGACTTGTGTACAGACATTAGAAGGCCATGCTCAGAATATTTCCTCTGTATCATTTCACCCAGAATTACCCATTATAATGACAGGTTCTGAAGATGGTAAGTCAATTATATTCTATTACTTTACATTCATCACTAACTGCAAAATATGCCTTATCACGTAAGGCCCTTTTACAATTAGTAACAACATCAAACACTTAGTTTTAGTGTAATTACAGGAACCACAAATTGGAATGGTGCAAATTGATGCTATCAGTGTCCCCCATACACATCAAATTTAGATAACCTCTTTAAAATCCCTTTAACAGTTTCCTCAACTGATGTGAATTTTCTTATTTTTACCTTTTGCTGAACATTGTCACACTATGTGTCCTCTATTTGGTTGCTAATTACTATTCTGACTAATGTAATATAAAGTGATAAGTATCATTTGTGCAGCAATTTTCATCAATATGTTAAGATCAATATTTTTCTGACCAGTTAAAATATCAAAGTTGATTTACAAGAAGTGCCATTAGGGGATATTTGAGCTGCTGCATCGGTCATGTCCTGCAAATAGAGCCAAATCAACAGCCCTGTCAGGAACTGTAAGAATTTGACCTAGAGATGAGAGAGAACATTAGGTTATCATTTCTGTTACATACAATATTTATTATGTGTCAAGGCTCGTTTTCTAAATGTTGATTGCCAAGTAATGGTCAACATATGAAGCCTAATAGAGAGCTGGGTCAATTCTAATTTTTTGATTACTTGCCCTATTTTCAGGAACTGTAAGAATTTGGCATGCTAATACCTACAGATTAGAGAGCACTTTAAACTATGGTTTAGAAAGAGTATGGACAATCTCATCACAGAAAGGGTCTAATAACGTAGCTCTAGGTTACGATGAGGGTAGCATTATTATTAAGGTGGGTACATTGCTTGTCATCGCTTGGTTTGATAAACAATGTAAGATTGAAGAATCTCTAAAAATTTGCTTGCCTATCTGTGCTTTTAGAGGGCATATAACTCAATATAAGACTATTTTGAGTCTGGTTACAATTGGCGGGCCATTAAGATTAAAAATCTTTCCCAATTTTGCAAAGGGATCTTCCAAGCATACATGATACATGTGCATAGTCTAACAAATCTGGCCCTTAAAAGGCTCTCAGTTGTGATATTGTCCCTGATTAGAACTAGACAAATTGAATGATATTTGTTGACATATTTATATATATTATTATTGTTATATTTCTAGTTGGGTCGAGAAGAACCAGCCATGTCTATGGATTCCAATGGTAAAATTATCTGGGCCAAACATTCCGAGATACAACAAGCTAATATTAAGGCTATGGGGGACCAAGATATCAAAGATGGAGAACGGCTACCATTAGCTGTGAAAGATATGGGCAGTTGTGAAATATACCCACAAGCCATTGCACACAATCCTAATGGAAGGTATGTAGACTTTGATTGATTCTTAATCTTCAACAGTATAGGTAGGGCTGGTGACACATAGTTTTTGCTATGTTTTGGTGGGTGTTGCACGAAGCAGACCATGCTTACTCTTTTCCTGATGGTACTTCTTTTTTGAGGAGTCCACTACTATACAATTATTACTCCCGATGCCATGCTTTGGACGACATTTTTATTAATGGAATCGTCTTGCTTGTACAGATTTTTATTCCTGATTTTGAAGTAAATATTATCAGTAATTCTGTTAAAATTTACCTCCAAATCTGACAAAATACCTTAAAATTGGCTTGTGAAGAGTTTCGATGGTATTTTGACTAAACTCAGATTGATATGCATGTGTACTGTCCTATGTATTATAGATTTGTAGTAGTTTGTGGAGATGGTGAATATATTATATATACAGCTATGGCACTACGTAATAAAAGTTATGGTTCAGCCCAGGAATTCGCCTGGAGTAATGATGCGTCTGTATATGCTATCAGAGAGGGAAGTAGTATGGTCAAAATATACAAAAATTTTAAAGAATTAAAGTCATTTAAACCTGATTTTGGGGCTGAAGGTAAGACTATTTAACTATTTTAAGAATTGGATCTTTATTAGTATGAATTTATAAGAAAAACTACTTTAAATTTGTATCAGAAAACAAAAGTTTTGTTTCTTCCATTTATATGATATTGATGTGTATCTTCATCATCTGGGGCCTTATTCTCCAAAACTTCACTTAAATAAAATCCAGATTTTAAGAAATACAGTAATCTGATTGGATAACAAAACTAAATTTAAAATCAATTTTAGTGATTGACCAATCAGATGATGACCAAAAATCATCTCAAGTTAAGTTTTCCAGAATAAGGCCCCAGATGATGGAGCCAGGTTTTTTTTCTCTTGCACTTTTTAGACTGCTGAACCAAAGTGGTTTCAGTTTAATTTTTATACGCCTACATGGAGTTTCTGACAGCTGGTAGTTGGCGTATGTTTCTTTGCCTGGCAAGCTATCTTTCCCTTCATTTTGTTACACAGTCCTCTGAATCAATCAATCAATTGTTCTATGGTAAAATGATGTGCTTTCCCATAGTGATAAGTATATTGACATTCACTCCTACATGATTATTTTGACTATTTAGGTATCTATGGAGGTTTCATGCTGGGAGTAAGATCTGTCAGTGGTCTAGCTTTCTACGACTGGGATACAACTGAACTCATCAGAAGAATAGAAATCACTCCTAAAAGTGTAAGTAAACCACATGTCCTTCTGTTTCTTTGATATCATAGGGTTTTTGGTGGCGCAGTGACTTGGACACTTGTAACACTTGCTTGTGATACAACTGAGAGGTCTAGAATTTCATCCCAACATAGGTTTATGATTATTTTCGATTTCAACCTGATTTCGAGAGATGAAGATCCAAGGGTATGACATGAAAAAGGTTTTAGTTGCTAGGGTAGAAAGTATAACCAGGTCCTATATGCTACTTGCTGTATACATTAATGTAGTATGCATACTTTCCTTTCCATTTAAAACCCATGAAAATTCTTAATAGAATGAAAAGGGGACTTAACTCATTTTTTATCTATATCTATTTACAGATTGTATGGAGTGAGAATGGTGAACTAGTATGCATTGCTACTGAGGAATCATTCTTTATTCTCCGCTATAATCCTGAAGCTGTGGAGAATTCCAAGGACAATAAAGACAGTGTGACAGAGGATGGTATTGAGGATGCTTTTGAGGTATGATAATCTTTAAGGGGTGGGGTAGGTTTTTTTAAGGAGGTTTTAGCTTATTTGATATTGAAAGATCTTCCAATTAAACTTTGTAATAGCTTGCAGTGATTACTGTCAAAGGAACTTGTTCATAAATAGGAGGAAGCACAAGTCCAATGTGCTGAAGGGAAACTATGTGGAAGAGATTACTACTTGTTAACGGGTAACAGTTGAGAAAATGTTACTTCGACATATAATCGATTATGAATTCCTAGTGACAATGATCGATTATTTCGATCATTTTACCCAGCCCTAACCCAGGTACTAATGTCTCAAGTCTATATTGTAGGTTATAGGGGAGATAGAAGAGGTGGTTAAAACTGGTATCTGGGTAGGAGATTGTTTTATATACACTAACAGTGTCAATAGGTTAAATTATTATGTTGGTGGTGAAATAGTTACTGTAGCTCATCTTGATAGGTAATACTATATTTCTTATTACATTTTACTTTATTGTACCATAAATGACTTACCAGGCTCATAATCGCAAAGTTCTATAACCTCAACTCTAAAAACTAGCTGTCCTGATGTTAGAAACACTGATTGACAGCTTGGGATGGGATAAACTCTTGATACCAGTGAAGCAGTGGCAGAGCCAAATTTATGTCCGAGGGGGACAGTCTAGAGGCTACATTATGTTTCGTTGATTTTTGTGTTTGTTCTGTGACTTTTACTATTGCTGGTAAATCAACGTCATATTTGAATGAAACTGTCCTGATGACGGTTTTATATCTGAAACACTTGTTGGCAGCATGGGATGAACCCAATGTGATTTCAATCCTTATAAAAGAGGATAATTATCCATACTTCCATACCACAAATTCTATGATAAAATGTGATTATAAATATTTTTTGGTAAACAATATGTTTCTTTAAGAATGATGGAACCATAAAGTTTTTAATATTTGATGTATTATTCAGAGTGATGTATTTATTGGGGTATATACCGAAGGAGAATAGAATGTATTTAGGAGATAAAGAGTTGAATGTAGTTAGCTATAGTTTATTGGTTTCTGTATTGGAATATCAGACAGCTGTCATGAGACGAGATTTCGACACGGCTGATAAAGTTTTACCCACTGTACCACGTGAACAGAGAACTCGAGTTGCTCACTTCCTTGAGAAACAGGTAAATTATCATCTGCTGTTTTTGTAAATTGTGTGGTGAATCTAATTTTAACAATTAATATTTTTACGTCAATTTAAATATTAACTTCATTAATTGAATTATAATCTGAGAATTACTTTGTGTGGAAATGGAAACACACTCCTGGAGATTTCTACGGAAAATGTCCCACGGAGGATGTAAAACTCCCTTCATTTCATTTCTTTTTTGTTAGAAATTGTCCTTTGTATAACCAAATTTCAAAGTGATAATATGTGCCCATGTATATTTTCATCAATGCAAAGAGATTCTAAGATTATCAATCCCCTTTATTGAAGGGGATATTTGTATTCTGTGTTGTATAGCTATGGCATCTTTACATTAATAAAGACTTTAATTAACTATTTTTAGTGAAGGTTTATATATGTATAAGTATTATTGTACCATATCAACTAGATATATACTTGTATTACAGGGTTTTAAATCACAAGCTTTAGCAGTAACATGTGATCCAGAACATAAATTTGAACTAGCTATACAGTTGGGCGATCTAAAAATAGCTTATACACTAGCTAAAGAGGCTGAGGTAGGTCATTATTAGATAGTTAATAACTGAAAAGGGCAATCCAGGCCAAAACTATTAAAAAATCTACTTTAACTTTTAGAGTTCATTATGCCTTATGGAAACTGTTAGATTACTACTGTACAGAAATGAATCAAATAAACGCCTTATTGTAGAGACATGTGTCTCCTACGTATTCTAAAGGTTTCAACTAATAATATCGAGGCATTATAGAGCCAAATACCAAAACTAGGTCAAACTGCTTAATTAACAATAAGTACTCTCGGTCTTTAATTACACCATTCTGATTTCGAGTCTGGTATGCATATTTCCAGTAATTTCAGATAATTGTCCCTTTAAAATAGGACAAAATTGAGAATTACTCTTTATTCATTATCTTTTCACTTTTAGTCTGAACAAAAATGGAAGCAACTGTCTGAACTAGCTATCAAGAACTGTGAATTTGGATTAGCCCAGGAGTGTTTACACCAAGCTCAAGATTTTGGAGGATTAATGTTACTCGCTAGTTCAGCTGGTAATAGAGACATGGTAGAACGTTTAGGACATACTGCCGAGAAAGCTGGTCAGAACAATGTTGCTTTCCTTTCTTACTTTACTCTTGGAAGGTAGGTGTCATTGATATTTCATTATTGAAATGAAATGAAATGAATGAAGTTTTACATCCTACTTTTCTGCACCATGTGGGCTAATGATGAGAGGCAACGCCATGCAGGGTGCAATGAAGGAAAATTTGCCAGGACAGTGACATTAATAATTATTTCATTTTTCATAATCAAATAAAGATATTTATGCCTATTCAGATATAATTTATTCTTTTTTATTTCTTTATTTTTTTGGGGGGATTTTTTAAAAAACTTTGTAGTACAGAAAGTGCAATCACATTTCATCATGAATTTTGAATTCTATAGTACGGAACCCCTAAGGCGCAATTGTAAACATATTTATTTATTATTTCGATTAAATGAATTAATTATTTCGTTTAAACGAAATAATAAATAAATATGTTTACAATTGCGCCTTAGGGGTTCCGTACTATAGGCATCTCGAGGACAAAGTTTTATTAAATATTAAATTATTATTTGTTATTTAGATACCATTTTAAAAATTTAAACCTATTGAATAGATTAAAGTGACATACCAGTATTAAGATTTATGGCCAGTTTTCATTATTTGGAAGTTTTTATAATTAAATAGTAATATGCTTTCAAAAGGACTAAAAAAAAAATGAAATCAAAAATGAGTAGGGTTAACATGAATGTCCTGGCGAAATTTCAGATAGTTGAATCGTCAATTTCGATAATAAGTTTGTTAATTACGTATTGTGTGCTTAATTAGCATGTTAATTCTGATTGATTTAATGGTTTTCATGAATCAAAAAGTTTTTAAAATTTTACTTAAATATTTAAATATACAGAAAAATAATAATTTCAAATTATCTTGGTCATTTGATAACAACCTATTTCAATTTTGATATTTATTTATTAATATATTTTAGGATATCTCTTTTTATATTTACAGAGTAGAAGAATGTCTAGATGTTTTAATAAAAACAGGAAGATTACCAGAGGCTGCTTTCTTTGCCAGAACTTATTTACCAAGTCAGATATCCAGGTAAGGTTTATATTTTATTAAGTTTTGTCTTGTCTTTAAGATAATAGTTTAAAGACCATTCTTTTGCTAAATTTCCCTAGCTGAGCACTACATGGCATTGCTATCTTTGTTGGCTCTCCTAGTCTAAAAGCAGGTCAGAGGGGCTGACATTGAAAAGCGACTTGATATTTATTTGGGATTATAACAGACCTGTTGACAGTTGGAAATCAAGAAAGAGTAGTCTTATGTTGCTGTCTTCTCTCATTAAATACTGCATGTCTTCATTTGCCCAAACAGGTGCAGAAAAGTCTGAGGTAGAAAACCATTCATTCCTTCCTTCATTTCATTTTGCTTGTCTCAGGTTTCTCAGTTAACTTCATTCAATGTTTTATTCAGGGTAGTAAAGTTATGGAGAGAAAATCTAGCCACAATAAATAAAAAGGCTGCTGAATCGTTGGCAGACCCCACAGAATATGAGAATTTATTCCCTGGTTTAAAAGAAGCATTTAAAGTTGAACAATATCTGGAACCCCAGAGAAAGGCAGTAATACCAGCTCATAAATACCCACAAGTTCCTGTAAGTAATTATTTAGTATGTACTAATTCTAACAAGATGTATCTGTACCCCCCAAAGGCCAAGCACCAATTTTTCGTGAAAATAAACATTTTTTTCATTGTAAAAATTGTGTTAAAATGTAAAAATTGAAGGAATGTACTTCCATATTGTATTAAAGGCAGGTTTTAAGCCGGTAATTTTCAGACATTTTCCTCCTAACCCCCACCTTCTTTCACTTTTAGCAAAATAGTTCCCGTAATGCAGTGGAAGAGATGCAGGCTGCCGAGGCTGAAGGTCGTTTTGATTATGAACCTGTACAGAGACTGTCAGAATCAGAGAATTTAGATACAGAGGAGTCAGATAAAAAGGATACAGAGCTAATAACACCAAAATCACCCCCTGTAAGTCTTTTTGATTATTAATTAATCAGTCAACTCGTATAAAATAAGCATGATTAACTAGTAGATTATGACAATGTAACAAACCACCATTATTTAAAATGTTATAAACTGTTAATGAAATGATAGACTGTAACTAAGATCTGAGTTGTTTACCATTATCAATATGATGTCACAGACAGAATAAATAGAACTGAATTCTTTTCAAGATGGCGGCTAACAAGTTGCCCCACCCCAGCCTCAAAAGGATAAATAGAAATCAATATTTTCATATTGTCTTTTTGAAATATTGTGTACAGATTGTGTTAACAATGTCACCAATTGTCGGTTGATGTATTTCAGGTCTCTAAACCACAACCACTTCTAGATCCAATCAAACCGGAACCAGTTCTAGATCCAATCAAACCAGAACCAGTGCCCACACCTAAAGCTGCCCCAGTAACTAAATCTCAACCGTCTGAACCAGTGAGCAGTCGGACGGCAGCCGAGATAGAACAGGAATTGGAACTAGATTTAGATAATTTACAGATAGATGATGATATCGATACTTCAGTAAGTTTTTTTTTTTCAAATCATTCCAAATCAATCGGCTGATGAAGTCGTCTTGACGATGATGAAAGCTCAGAATAAAATACTTAAGTCACTCTTAAAAGGTGTCTTCTTACTTTGTTTATTGTACAGTAAGTTCCTAGTTAAATTACATTGAAAGAGAAAAAGTATTTTATCATCAACAGAATACAGGACAGTAATATTGTTTCATGTTTTTGTTTTCTGCACCTAAATAGGCTATTATAGTGGAGCAATATCATGCAGTATGCAATGAGGAAAGGAAAAAATTTTCTGGAACAGTGTTATTAGCCTTCTCTTTTTTGATTTCCAACTGTAGAAGAATTTCAACGTACACGGCTTATTACCAAAGCATAGTGTAAAAACTTTTTAAATTTCCAATGCTAAATTAACTGTGTTTCTGGAAAGTTGCTATATAAAAGACCTTAGCAATATCTTCGTCATGGAAGGCTAAGTTTTAGGTGGAATTACAAGCACCACAGACAGCTGAATGAAAATTGGAATTATGAAAATCAGTGCTATCCTAAAAAGTTTTACAATCTTAACAATTCCTTTAACTGCTTGCTGTTTGATATTACAGGATGTTAATTTAGATGAAGATTTATTAGAAGATTAAGAAGACAGAAGATATTTATTATTTGTTATAATATGTTGATAAATTGTAAATATAAAATAGATATATATCATATTTTCACAGTGCTGTTATTAATACTGTCATTATGATATCAAACTCAAATTATAATGTTTCATATTGAATCGTGTTTCATGATCTACAGATAAAGAAACCAACAACTGATAACAATCTGAACTGCTAAACGAGAACCCGAAATCCAAACAACATATTGGCAAAACATTAGAAGCAACTCATAAACTTTTCCCATGATATAAGAGAAATAATATTTCTGACTAATTTAAACAATTTGTTATAAAATGAAATGGATACAGTGTGTTTAATTCTAAAAATAAATATCATTGCTCTACTACATTGCATTTCTTTGACATTTGATTGTAGGGTGGTGCTCGATTGGTTGGTTCTGAACAGGTTCCATCAGTTCCAATTCTGCCCTCAATCAAAGGGTATAAAAGTGGAATATGTCGCATTCAAATTTTTCCCATTTATTCCTTCTCCACCATTTTGAATTGTATCTACATCTACTATTTTTCCAGCATATGAGGAAGGCGTTCTAAACTCTGTTCCAAGTTGTTTTATTGAACGTTCTGTTGATTCCATGAATTCCGAACGTACAGAACTCACCAATCGAGCGGCCCTTATGTATGTTTGTATATATTTTAAGTGGGATCAATAATTTCTTTATGTTTGTTAATAAGACACATCTTTTAATTGTTTGTTGTTTCTGTTTTCATTAATTTTCAAGCCAAGCAAATTATTTTTGCATATCTAGGATGATTCTAAATTAGTACGTAAATTATAATCCAACTTCTGATATGCACAAATTATTCAGCTTGGCTGTAATAAAAGTCTTTGTTGATAAACAAGAAAAAGTTTGTTATTTAAGAGTCTGTCATTTCTCATTAGAAGTCTGAACGGTAGGATGTAGACTTTCACATTCAACCTCTAGTGTCCATCTTCACAATGATCAGGGTATTGCGCCTTCATCTTATACTTTGACTATACCTTGGCCCACTTTCTTGTTTTCAACAATTTGATTGGATTGTACGTCAGCAAATACAGCCAGTTAGAGCCCTGGATTTCATGTATACTTATTTGTTAGTCTCTGTGCCGAAGGCTCAAATTGCTGTATTCACATATTAAGATATAATGCCTTGACCATTGTGAAGATAATCGTGGCAAGATTCAAATCATTCGCAAGACCATTCTAATTTGTTTTTTGGTAGAATAGGTGGTAATTGGTGCTATATAATCCAGAATTATATTGTATCCATTACTTCTTATACTACCTCAAAATACAGCATACTCGAGGGTACAAATAGGTGCGCATTGTTTTCACAATTATATGGTACTAAGTGCTTGCAGACCACTTTCTTTGAATATATATATGGATGCTATTTAATGGAAGTTATTCTGGATGAGAAATTACCCTTGGCAAAATATTTTTGTGTGTCATTGATCTTTAAAATATTTCCAATAGATTTGAATGTTTAAATTTATTTCTCGTAAGATTTTAAGAATTCAATTCATGTCGGAC
The DNA here is from genome assembly GCF_000327385.1 of Lottia gigantea. Taxonomy (NCBI): domain Eukaryota; kingdom Metazoa; phylum Mollusca; class Gastropoda; family Lottiidae; genus Lottia; species Lottia gigantea. The sequence continues at coordinate 35,457 of NW_008709379.1, forward strand.
ATGATCATGCGCATTACTTGTAAATAAATTATAACTTAAATTAGTTGTCATTTTTCCTTATTCCTTCCCTTTGGTGCTTATCTTATTAAATTGGAGATAAAATGGATTTTGATATGAAAAGGGATATATTTAAAGCTGAAATTGAGAGCTCTGAACAGTTTTAGCAGCAATATCCCTTCAAAGGAATGGTAGAGACGTCTTCTCATTCTGTATCGTGAACACTGATAGCATCAATTTGCAGCATTCCATTTTCGACCAAACGATTGTGGTTCATGAAATTCTACTAACACAAAGTGTTTGATGCCGTCGCTAATTGCGACGGGTCCTGTGTGATAAAGCATATTTTGCTTTGATGTCATCAAACACCTCTTTTTGGGAAATTGCAGGTCTGATTGAAAATCGAAATGGTGCGAATCGGTGCTACCGGCTTCCCAATACAAATTTTTTTTTAGAAAACCTCTTTACAATCCCTTTAATAGTCACAAATCTTTTGATGAAAAGGGTAGAAATTAATCTTACAGGGGAAACACACAGCAGGACAAAACGTTAATTAAATATTTTAAGATATTAGTGAGTAATCATCTTGATAAATTTGATTCTTACAGAATAAGAATGTGGCAAAGTAAAACTGCTGATGCCATTTGCAGATAAAACAAACCCCATGAATGTCTGCCTGTATCTCGAAAGCTATTTCCAGAATTTAATCCCATGATATCTCCGCCATTTTCATATGCTTTAGACTTGTCAGGAACCACTGCGCCATTTTCATTCTCTGCGTCATTTAGTTCTTGGTCATTTTGATCCTCGTCACCAGTTTGAATTTTCCCGCCATTCTGGTTATCGCCATTTTGAGCCTCTCCGCCATTTTGATTTTGTTCACTAGTTTCATTAAGACATGCAGGTGGAATTGAAATCTCCAAAACTTGTAGGAGCGTTGTCTGAGCTTCAGTACAATTTGTTGTAATCAACATTTCATTGTCCTCAGGCAGTCGATAGCAATACGCAATGATCTGAAAGAGAAATAATCAGGGAACCAACGGTAAGTATTAAACACAATATCTATGGCACTAGAAAGGGTTTGGATTAGTTTTGCTTATGCTGTTTCAGATTTCACCACAATTTACCACATTGACCATAATAAAGGTTGTAACCAACCACAAGGGCGGCAATATTACATAGCAGTGGCGTAGCGAGGATTTCATTGACAAAAAGGGGAGTGGGCGCAACCATGTCCCTTCCTCCTAAATACGTCACTGCATACCAATCTGAACATGTCTCCTTATATATACGACGATTGGTGGTCTTAGTATCTTTGTAAAGAGGTTTAGTGGATGTATGCTTATAGAATACTAAATATATAATATATTAATATCACAATAATATACCACTTACCCACACTCGTAGTCTATATGTTGTTGGTGGGTCGAGTTAGCATCAGGGGGTATTCTGGCATTGTACCCAACAACATTACACATCTGGAGCTCTGTATTCCGGGCACCACACGTCATGTTCCGCTCTGAAACACAATTTGCAAAGATTTTGGTCTTCAAGCCTTCATAAGACTACGCTTCTTACAAATAGAAAGTCACGACAGGCCCGTAGCCAGGCTTAATTGTTTGCAGGGCAAGTAATATATTCGGAGAGGCAATCTTGTATGGTGTTTGGTTACTGTAATCGAATTGGTCGTCATTATTCTTTAGCTTCGGGCCTGAGTCGCCAGCCGACACATGGTATGGTAAAATAGTACCAAATGAGTCTAATATATCGCACGCCGAAACCAAGGACGCTTAAATCAGGCAGTAAAACAAAATAATCTGCAATTATAAAGCTACAAGTCAATTGATAATATACAAGTAGCAGTCCCAAGACAGCAGAACCCCTTAAGACATCCACAACATGTAATAGACCAATGCTTACCATATTCCGAACGACTACAAAAATATTTTACCGCCGATTCTATACTAGAGGCTGTCATAGCCAGGCCAGGATAATTTACATTTTTATAACATTTCAGATCTTCTGCATTCAGACATTTTAAAAAGTCAATATATTCCGCCATATTGAACCTGAAATATCCAGGCATAAACAAAGACTTCTGAAAGATTGTAATGAGTGGCAAATCTGTAAAGAATAAACCCAGAGTCAGAAAAAAGTTGCAAATCCGCTACAAGAAACCGGACGGTCTACGAAAAGCAGGATAAAAAGTAAGTGTTCAGTTCAAAATTTAAATGACAAGTGTCGTAAGTATACAAATGATAAGTCATAAGTTTACAAAATATAAGTCGAACGTCAGAAAAAAATAGTTATTCGTAAGTATACAAATAAAAAGTCGAAAGTATATAAATAATATATCGCAAGTCAAGAAATGACCAGTCGTAAGCAAATAAATGACCAGTCGTAACCTTTAGATAATAAGTCGTAAGTATACAAATAATAAGTGTTCCAAAACTGCTGTAGATTTGTTATTTATTTACAGAATAATTATATACAAAATATACTTACTTACAGTAGGTATTAATATGGCGATCATTTGTGAAGCCAGCTCGCTCATAACCTGGTGATGAAGGTTCTAGCGGTTGTTTTTCAAGGAAGGTTGTATAACACGGCATCACTGCTTGCTTATAGATCTCAGATTTCGTACAATCTCGAATACTTTGCCACTTATCAAAGCAAGACACCAATACTACAACTGATGGTAAAAATCAGAAATGGAGTTTTACGCCTTATTGATTTGAAAGTTAAGTGGGCTCATTATCAGAAAATGCAAAAAATTAGGAAGTAAAACTCCTTTCATTTCCTTTCAGTCAGCCATATTACTCGTGAGAAAGAACAATCAGACTAGACTCCAGATCAATGGTTGCCGCTTATTAATCATCACAATGTTCGTTTTCCCTGCACTAGTGACCAGTGCAATGCACTATGTACATATATTAATGCAAAAATAAACCATAAAGTTGGTAAAATCTAATTTTCATTTTTCATGAGTATCTTAGCAAAAAAAATCTTGACACTTCAGTCAACACGTTTTGATCTAAGATGTTGTAAGATGAGGTTATATCGATATAAAACCAATAAAATAAGTGGCTTAACTAATATGGTCAGACACAAAGACGTGTTCATCTTGTTTGAAGATTTCATTGTCGCTTTTATTGATGTATTCCAATGATGTAATTCACAGTCTCTACTTGTGACCTAGGCCAGTGCTTCTATAAGAGAGTTTCTCTTATAAAACCTTTACCAGATACTCGATCAACTTCAGGTTGTCGTCTGGATTTCGTGAGCCTTATATGACAAGCAATAAAACATATCTATTTCTCAAAGACATCACATTTATTAAAGGATAGCATTCCTATAGATATATGTATATGTGTCTCTGATGTCAGGGGTTTTAAACCAGGAGGTAATTACCTACCCGAACCCACAGGAGTAATTGTGAAATATTTAGGAGTAATGGGACGCTTTAATGAGGCGCATATAATCTTTAGATTATTATAATAAGTTCTTCAATTCAGTCAGGCTATATTCTCCGACATGAAAGGGAAAAACCAAAGAGAAAAATTCGCGAAATGGTAAGGATAGGAGGAAGAGGGGTAATGCAATCGATCAATGGTCTTGAAAGGGGAAATAGAAAGAAATTTGAATATATATAGCTTTTTGTGATGTCCACGGTAAGATCGGCTAACGAAAGTCTTGTGATGAAAGACATACCGGATTTCAAAAACCCAAAGCAGACCCAAGTTAATGTCCTGGAAGCGGATGCTAACTTGCATTGTCATCTACGACAATCTCTCCATTCTTCAATTAAATCAGAACATATACTACCAGTATCAAGAATGAAACCCCTATTTCATCTCTCACAATATCACAAGTAAGATGATCTTTGATCGTTTTTTTACCATGAAATTGCATTAACAAAACAATTCATGGTAAAATGATATTTTTTTACCAATTAAAATATAACTGTAGAGCCTAATCGTGATATCGAGTGAAAGCTGAAACCGGACCTACTCTCGAAAACACAGTCCGCTGTATTAGAATATATTGTACCTTGAGGTGGATTCGAACCCACGTTACCTAATTGCCAAGCAGATAAACAATCCAATTCGCTACCAGACAATGTGTAATTAGTCATTGAACACGAAACAGTGTCTATCGACTCGATCTGAGGGGATCTTAACACAACCAAGGCTCGTTCTGTTGGATCAAATCTGCGACATCATCTCTCGACGATCTGTCCTCGCACCCAAGTGCGCAACCTCGAGCGATCAAGGCTCAATCTCAATATACCTTGTACAAGGTCCAACGATCAATACAATTTAGATGCAATATAATCTGTCACGGTCAACCGGATTTGTCTGCGACTCTCTACGACCGTATAGAAAGGCCAGGCGATCGGTGGCCGACCATAAGGTTGAGCAGAGTTGCTTGATTGGAAAAGGAATGAAGCTAGATCACACGGATTGAGTGAGTGTCGAGCAACACAACAATGCGCAATCAGTTCTCGCTGGAGAAGACTGTCACTGTCCCTCGATTGTCCCTCGACCAATGTGTCCTTTCCGCGACCTTGTTCGCTTTCTCGACGCGTGCGACTTTTAGATAAAAAAAAAACAAGCAACGTTCTCTTTGTCAGGGGGACCATCCCTAGACCACGTTCAACTACGAAAGACCATGACATGGCCAGTCAGGGTCGAGTACAATATATGTTCGAGTTATCAGTTTGTATTTCTAATCATGTTTGAAACAGCTGGATAGTTCTGTCAGTTGGTTATGGTGCAGAGCGCTGGGTGTTTAATTGAAGTATGTTCTTTGTGTTTCCAGACGTTTTATCTCATATACCCCGACGTCTATTATTTTCCCAACAATGGAGTAAAGGTGATATGTTTGTATCTCAGCAGTACCCAAACTTGATTGATTGGAGGAGGGTGGTCATTTGATATCGGAGGGGCAATGGGGTGAGATGATAATATTGGTCGGCGGTCAAGTTTTCGGGGATGCAATCCATTTCTTCGGGCCCCCTCGATTTAATAAATTAATAAAAAAAACAGTATCAAAAACCGATCAAGGAAGGTCAAAAAGTATTTTTTGTTTGTTTATATAGATGGTAAGGACATGTATGATTGGTTAAAACTCTTAATTATATGCAATAAGAACATAATGATATGATTAAGAATACATGATAATTCATTAGAAACACAAATTAATCAAATAGTTTCTTTAATTTGACACTGAAATGAGATATTTAAACTAAGCGATTAATACAATAAACTAATTTGTTCTCCCTCTCTCTGTCATAAATATGTGTAAATATTTGTATATTGTATATTATTTGTATGTTTGTAAACATTATGTATTATGTTCTATTCTGATGAGCCTTTAGGTTCAAGGAAAATATAGAATTTGAATTTGAATTTAACACTACAAAATATGGAAAATCATCCTAAAAGATTTAATAAATTAAAACATTATTTAATTATTATGTACGTCTTGTCACATGATAAACCAGCGTTTATTTCCCCATAACGATAACAAGATCCACATTCATTCCTTATATTTACATTGGTTTATCTTTTCTGATAAAATACGCTAAAATGTTCTTTTTTTAATTGTAAAAATACCCGAAACCGTTGTTGCTTAATTCACCGATATCTGTCAATCAAGTTCACCGCCCCGCCCCTAATAATATTTTTTGGATGATAGAATTATAAAATATTTATTATTCCATTACAACAATTGTAAATTTCAATAAATTGTAAAATAAGATTAGACTCTAGGTATAAAACTTGGGTCAATCCTTGTTTTCGTTTTCGATGTATTCATACGCCTTATTGTCACGTGACAAACTACAGTTATTGGAAAATAAACGCCGGTTTGGCTAACTGGTTTATTGAAGGGAGTGATAGTAGCAATGTAAATATTAATCAATGAGTGTTGATATTTTAATTGTTAAATAAACTGATCAGATAGGTAATTACAATCAAACTCCATATTCTTGTGTTGTTACCAGCATAACCATTGTTTCCATCGTTACCAGCATCACAAGCATGAGGTAATTGTTTTTCCAAAATGGTAGTAAACGTAGTTTGTGTATCAGAACATACTTGTTTAAATTCGTTGTTATTACGATAACAATCTATGTCAACCAGTCGACGGCTAGAATCAAAAGCAAAAACAATGATACTAATAACAGCTGAGTTGAGATTTCTTTTACAGAACACTAGTATCCCCATTTCAGGAAGGATTGTTTTTCCATCGGTCCGATATGCACCAGTTGTCACAGATGAATTTCTTATTCTGCTTGACCAGTCTGAATTGCATTCAATCGTTCTTTTATTTGACCCGATTGAATTTCATGGACGAGGGAAGTGGGTGGTGACAGGGACACAGGGAGCCACAAGAAACCTTGATCGACCAAGACGACTTCAGACAGACGGTTTTTAACGGCTACTGTTAGAGAACAGTAGACGATCACTTCAAACGGCCTACCTTGAACGTTCTGCTAGCGCTTTATAACACAATTTTATGAACTACAGCCATTATTGAAAAAATTAAAATGAATGGAGTTTTACGTCCTACTTTTCTGCACCATATTGGCTAATGAAGACGGGCAACGCCAAGCAAGCTGAAGGGTGCAATGAGGGCAATTTTGCCAGGACAGCGCCATAAGCCTGCTCCTTTTCGATTTCCAACTGTCTAGGGACCTTTAACACAGCATGTTATAACACATGGGGCTTCGGTTTTCCGACTATTTGTGTGACTGATCGAACAAAAATAAAATGTTCTTGTACTATCGGGGCCATAACCATCCTTGGTGAAACGGCTCTGTAAAGAGTAGGAATCATATTTCGAAGCTTTTTGTCCTGTAGACGCGATGTTTCGTATGTACACAGCCTTGTATAAATGTCTACAGCACTACGTGCATCAATGCCCGTTTCATCATCGTTTCAGCATCGTATTATTTCCATCGTGATCTTGCTTCTTAAGCGCCATAGATATCAAGGCAGAAAAGAGAACCCCTGCTTCCCGCCTGGTAATACAGAAAAACCATCTTACCGACAGAGATTGTACTTGTACCCTTCATATGTTATATTACCAGTAGAGGGAGTTGTTAGTTCATCTAGTTGACGAAAACATTCAAGAAATTCAGTGTTGCTTTTGTTAAATCCTTCACATATGTGATCAAATATATTACCATCTAAAATAAAAATACTTAACGTAGTTATCTACAGCCAATATCTCAATGAGATGCATCTCTATGTAAGTGAGTTGACCTCAGGTGATATATAAACGTAGTTTAGTTTGGTGGTTGATTTTTATTACTTAAAGCGGTATTCCGCTTTTTTGTAAAAAGTTTCCATTATCAAAAACGTCGTAAATTATATCTGAAAATATTTCTAAAGTTTGTCATTTAGATCTATGGTTCTACTTGATCCAACTGAATTTGCTTTAAAAGGGTTAATGAAAACAGAGAGTACAAATTATTAATTAAGCAGTTTGACCTAGTTTTGGTGTTTGGCTAGATAGTATTAGTTGAAACATTTACAATACGTAGGACACATATTAATCTACAATTAGTTTATTTTACCCATTTCCCTATAGTAGTTTTCTAAGAGCTTCCAAATAGCATAACGAACTTGAAAACCCTACATAATGTTTTAAAATTTTTTGGCGTTTACAAATAAACGACTGGATTGTTTTAGTTAAAACTTTCAGATATGTTAAAGGGCACATTTCTCTTGATTTTGTTTATAGTTTTCACAAATTTGAGCAAAACAATTTTTCTACCTACAAAAATGCGGAGTGTCCCTTTATCTATGTTAACTCATTAACGTAAGGACGCAAAATGGTAGCGAGAATTATTGTTTTTTGAAACTAGATTATTTTGAAAGATTCTTTCATGAAGCCACAAACACGACATGGTTGACCTTGGAGTATGGAGTTATAGTGCCGCTTCACACTGTGCCGAAATTGACACCAGATGCACACACGATATAGTTAATGTTCAAACATACTTAGCCAACCACCGACTGAGTTTTTCAGGCTCTGGCTACTTATTCGTGAGTGATTTCAAAATCGTTGGCATGCCTAAAAGTTTCCACAGGAGCTTGCGAAGGTTGAATGCGTGTGTCTATTTTGCCCATGGTAAGGTCTTCTAATAGGATATCTATGAACGGGACAGTGTGAAGCCTACATTAACATGGTGGAATAGAGTTATGATACACCACATTAATAGGTTGAGTTATAAATCCCCTATGTATATATCAAATAGCTTGACATTGTGAAGATGAGCCTGCTACATCTCAAGGAGATTTATGATTATTTTTTGGGTGGTTTGGATTTAAAACTCACCCCACCTCTAGGCATCCGAAACATCATAAGAACGTCGAAGATGCTGGTCGGTCTGGATATAACGAAAAAAAAAAAAACTACAAAGATGACTTTTACTCACCGGCCTCTCTTTCAAAGAAGTATTCAATGGCGGATTGTATACCACAATTAGACATGGCCAGGTCTTGATATTCAGGTTTATAACAGTTAATTTCAACTGAATTATAACAGATTGCCCATTTTATATACTCGGCTTTGAACAATCTGGAAAAAAAAAGAGACTTAAAAATCAAATGACGCAGGATCAAGTAACCCTTGTGTTAGGAAATAAAGATGAGAAAGTTTTAGCTATCCGCATTGCTTTTCAGAATTAAAACTCGAATTCACCTTAGCACCCCCAAAATTCGATTTTTCAACTGAAATATTGCCATGCCTTTGAGCATTTTAAAGATGTTGAGACAAGTCTGTCCGATCCAGTACAGTCTACTGAAGTTGTCAATCAGACCCCTCGTGTGTGTTCTATGTGTAATGCCCAAAAGAACCTTTCCTTGAATTTATTCTTTGTCTTCAAGACAATTTATACTATAAAATAAATAACACGTCCCACATCATCCCAATGTCTTTGCCCGCCCCTCCCACACCCACTTTCAAATTTTCCATCTTTCATTTTACACATTAGAAGAATTGCTTGTGTAACCCACCTGCTATAGTTGCTGATTTCAGGATCGGAAAAAAATAAAGTTGGGCCTGCTTGAGGGGAAGGACCCGAAAAGGCATCTGTACAGCGAGTTCGTCCATTTTTAGTCTCTTGACTATACATACAATCTAGATAATCTGAATCTATATCAGCATTAACAGTCGAAACTAACACCAATAAAGCACAAACTGAAAACCAACAAAATATAATTATACATCTTCACTTCATGCATTGTTAAAGTTGCCTTTACCTATTTTTCTTGGTCAAATCATGCTCATTGTTTGATGAATTGGTGTTTCTAATGAATAAATCAAGTATTCTTGAGTGCTAAGATTGTGTGAGGATGACGTGCTTGTGTGGTAAGTGCATATCTAATGGTTTAGGGTGGTAGAATATGACAGGTAATGGTCGAGGGCGGTAAGCGTATGGTATCGTATGATATAAGATGATTCTGTCTAATGATCCACGATGGTAACGGCATGGTGTCTAATGATCTAGGGTGGTAAGAGTATGGTATCTAATGATCTAGGGTGGTAAGAGTATGGTATCTAATGATCCAGGATGGTAAGGGTATGGTTTCTAATAATCTAGGATGGTTAGGGGATGGTATCTAATAATCCAGAATGGTAAGGGTATGGTGTCTAATGATCTAGAGTGGTAAGAGTATGGTGTCTAATGATCCAGGATGGTAAGGGTATGGTGTCTAATGATCTAGGATGGTTAGGGTATGGTGTCTAATAATCCAGGATGGTAAGGGTATGGTGTCTAATGATCTAGAGTGGTAAGAGTATGGTGTCTAATGATCCACGATGGTAACGGCATGGTGTCAAATAATCTAGGATGGTTAGGGGATGGTATCTAATAATCCAGGATGGTAAGGGTATGGTGTCTAATGATCTAGAGTGGTAAGAGTATGGTATCTAATGATCCACGATGGTAACGGCATGGTGTCTAGGGTGGTAAGAGTATGGTATCTAATGATCTAGGGTGGTAAGAGTATGGTATCTAATGATCCACGATGGTAACGGCATGGTGTCTAATAATCTAGGATGGTTAGGGGATGGTATCTAATAATCCAGGATGGTAAGGGTATGGTGTCTAATGATCTAGAGTGGTAAGAGTATGGTATCTAATGATCCACGATGGTAACGGCATGGTGTCTAATGATCTAGGGTGGTAAGAGTATGGTATCTAATGATCTAGGGTGGTAAGAGTATGGTATCTAATGATCTAGGGTGGTAAGAGTATGGTATCTAATGATCCAGGGTGGTAAGGGTATGGTTTCTAATAATCTAGGATGGTAAGGGTATGGTGTCTAATAATCCAGGATGGTAAGGGTATGGTGTCTAATGATCTAGAGTGGTAAGGGTATGGTATCTAATAATCCAGGATGGTAAGGGTATGGTGTCTAATGATCTAGAGTGGTAAGAGTATGGTATCTAATAATCCAGGATGGTAAGGGTATGGTATCTAATGATCTAGGGTGGTAAACGTCTCTCAAAAATAATATACCTTGTTGTCAGTTTCTCTGACTTCGACGTATATATTGCGGCGATGATAATTTCAAAATAAAACCTGAGGAAATGGTCTCATTTTTCTCTGCAGAAGGATATCCTGGTTCTGTGACTCAAACAGCACTTCAGAGGTTTATTGGTCTTACTTGGGTGATGCCCCAAAGCCTGCATTCTGATCCGAGTCTCACACCTATTTTCAAACATTTACCAATGACTGCTTTCCGTA
>NW_008709379.1:46268-105137 GCF_000327385.1 Lottia gigantea
GATCATCTTGTACGGTAAGGGTACCAGGGAACTCATAATCCATTATATTTCATCTATAATATAAGCTTATACAGGTAAAAATGTTGCGAGCTTGGGTGGAAAAGAAATGCTACTTTTCTGCACCATGTGGACTAATGAAGACTGACGTGCTTGTGTGGTAAGTGTATATCTAATGGTTTAGGGTGGTAGAATATGACAGGTAATGGTCGAGGGCGGTAAGCGTATGGTATCTTATGATATAAGATGATTCTGTCTAATGATCCACGATGGTAACGGCATGGTGTCTAATGATCTAGGATGGTTAGGGGATGGTATCTAATAATCCAGGATGGTAAGGGTATGGTGTCTAATGATCTAGAGTGGTAAGAGTATGGTATCTAATGATCCACGATGGTAACGGCATGGTGTCTAGGGTGGTAAGAGTATGGTATCTAATGATCTAGGGTGGTAAGAGTATGGTATCTAATGATCCACGATGGTAACGGCATGGTGTCTAATAATCTAGGATGGTTAGGGGATGGTATCTAATAATCCAGGATGGTAAGGGTATGGTGTCTAATGATCTAGAGTGGTAAGAGTATGGTATCTAATGATCCACGATGGTAACGGCATGGTGTCTAATGATCTAGGGTGGTAAGAGTATGGTATCTAATGATCTAGGGTGGTAAGAGTATGGTATCTAATGATCTAGGGTGGTAAGAGTATGGTATCTAATGATCCAGGGTGGTAAGGGTATGGTTTCTAATAATCTAGGATGGTAAGGGTATGGTGTCTAATAATCCAGGATGGTAAGGGTATGGTGTCTAATGATCTAGAGTGGTAAGGGTATGGTATCTAATGATCTAGGGTGGTAAGGGTGTGGTATCTAGTGATCTAGAGTGGTAAGAGTATGGTATCTAATGATCTAGGGTGATAAGGCTGTGGTATCTTATTTTCAAGGGTGGTAAGGGTGTGGTATCTAATGATCTAGGGTGGTAAACGTCTCTCAAAAATAATATACCTTGTTGTCAGTTTCTCTGACTTCGACGTATATATTGCGGCGATGATAATTTCAAAATAAAACCTGAGGAAATGGTCTCATTTTTCTCTGCAGAAGGATATCCTGGTTCTGTGACTCAAACAGCACTTCAGAGGTTTATTGGTCTTACTTGGGGTGATGCCCCAAAGCCTGCATTCTGATCCGAGTCTCACACCTATTTTCAAACATTTACCAATGACTGCTTTCCGTAAAGATAAAGGTCTTTCTAATCATGTGGTTAGAAGCCGCAAAGTTACTGCCAAAACATCACACATCCGCTACGCGAATTTATACAATGTACACGGGTTTTTTTCTGTTTATACATCGATAAACTGAAAAAATGTCCAGGCCATTCCTTAAATGTTTCCGTGACCTACATCTTTTTAGTTTATTATCTCCCTTTGAAAAAAAATTTTCTTGTTCATCTTACTTAGCTGTATGTGCCATTTTTTGTCAGATTAGTGTTGTTCTTCGTAGAGATAGGACCTTTCTCTTTTGATTTTTGTTTTTTTGCCACATTTACTCTAAATGTACTGACTTGTATTGACTTTTTTACCAACTGTTTGCACGTTATCGTGCGATTTATTTTTTCTATATTAAGGAACAGAATTTCAATTTGCAGTCAAGAGAATTAATTTGAAAAAATATCGGATAAATATTTGATTATGTAATTCAGTTATTGCTGGACAGTAAGAGAGAACGATCCGGGGTGAGAATATACCCGGATGAACCAGAAATAGTGCGAAAATGTACAGGGGCGAATGGACTCATATTCGTCTCAAGGTGGTATCCCCACTCTTTGTTTAAAAAAAACTGGTACAAAAAATAATGTTTCTTGCAGAACTTAGGTCAATTGTGTAGACATAATTAAACAAAAAGGAATCTTGTCAAAGACCAGTTAAATTACTGTATTTCTTAAAATCTTGAAATTTATCTAAGTTTAGTTATTGTTAATCAGGGCACACGACACAGTTATTTTACTTTTAACGGCATCTGTTAGCAAAGACAAGCCCAGTATTAAAAAACAAAATAATTAAAAAAAAATTCACAAAGAGTGTTAAAGATTTGATAAATTAAAACTTATTAATCAATGAGTGTTGATATTTTAATTGTTAAATAAACTGATCAGGTAGGTAATTACAATCACACTCCATATTCCTGTGTTGTAAATAGCGTTACCATTGTTACCACCATTATCACCGTTACCAGCATTACAAGCAGGTGGAATCTGTTTCTCGTACACCGTAACAAACGTAGTTTGTGTATCGGGACATTCCGTTTTGAATGTTTCGTCATTTCTTAAACAATTTAAGCCGATCTGACGAGAACTAAAATGAAATAAAAGGAAAACAGTAAGACGAGAAGAATGATATTTACATCATACATCTAAAACAGGAGCCCTATTCCATAACGGTACACAAAGAGAGAGAGAGTAGGCAATCGTATTTTAATACTTCGTTTCCTGTCAGGGAATTCAGTAAGGCTAACGGCAATATTGCTCTCTACTTTAAGTCAGGAACCCCAAATTGACTTCATGCAAATTTAAATGAAAAATGGACGTGGCTATAATGAAGCATGTTTGGGACTAATTCGTAATTAGTTCACGCTTTATGGTCGAAATGGGAATAATTCAGGGGTGAATTGGGAAAGGACGATGTGGGAAGACACCGTTCCAATGACATTATGATATCCCCCACCCCCCACACACACACAATAAACAATTAGATAAATCTTACCGACAGAGATTATACTTGTACCCTTCATAGGTTATATTACCAGTAGAGGGAGTTGTTAGTCCATTTGGTTGATCAAAACACTCTTGCAATTCATTGCTGTCAGGATTTTTTTGAAATACATCGCATTCTGTATCAAATTTGTAACCGTCTGAAATAAAGCACCTCAATTTAGATATCCGTCACACTTTTCAGACCGAAAACTCGTTTGGTTCGAAAAAAGCTGTAGTGGAAATAAATCTGTAAACAAGACTTGTTTATCGCTGGGCTTGGTGTCGTTTGAGAAGGTGGAAATTCGTATGATATTCATATACAGACTATTCGTACTCTTCTAGACACCTAATATCACTTTTCATTATGAAATACTTCCTTATTATTGATATACTTCCCAATGTGAGAAATTCATTAGTTGCTACCTATGTTTTGTCAAAATGTTGTTTTGAATTTCGGGTTTCGTTTTTGGATTCGGATCGTTTATACTTGGTTTGTTTATTCATTGAGTATCTTGTATTCATAGAGTTAGGAATTAAACATTGAAGACGACGGTGAAACTGTACTGATATCGCTTTTTGGGTTCCTTGCATCTTCTTCACATTGATAAGAACTCAGTCTGATACTGTAAGATCATTAGTTTTAAATTCATGAGATTCGATTTAATTGTACCCTAACAAAAACAGCAAATCAAAGCTCTTGAATACACTTGCAGTCCTATTGTTCACAGTGTTTCTGTTGGGGACTCTGATTTGCTGTATTTGCTAGCATACAATCCAAACAAATCGCTGCAATTGCAAACTATCATGATGCATCCATTTCGTCATTTTAATCAAATTGACAGAAACTAAAATACAATACCAATAATCAGAGAGTCGACATATTGCGACCTACTACTAGCAAATTTATTGTCTCCATAGTAATCTAACAAGATTCTTAACAAAGGTAAGTTCGAAATATAACGTTTTTAAAACCAATCAAAGTGTGTCATGTATAGAACCCGGATGTTCGGATGTGTTAAAGATTCATTGTACCTGTCGAAACATCAGAAATATCATTCAGATCATGGCAAGAGTTAACATATTATATGGACTCACTCCACTAAAACATTTTATAGAAATGATAGTATTAGTCCAGGCTTTTGTTGGAAATCTTCTTGCTCTCGCCTTTTTTGGGGTTTTGCATGCCTATTTCGGGTAATTTTTGGTCTAGATTTGGAATATGATGTCTGAAATTGCATTATCTTTAAGATTTGGTGAGATGATGAGAGACTTAAAGGCGGAAGGATAATTCTAAAAATAGTCGATTTGTGCCAAACTCTAGCGGGTGAGTAAAACCGGTAGTAGTCTACTTTCAATTTTAGTAGCTCAAAATTTTCATGGTCATCATATATTGATTTTTTTAGGAGACATTAAGGATTGGTCAGGCTTTCATCCAACATATTGGAAAGCTTTCAACGAGATTTCTGGAAAAAGTTGTAGAAGGTTTAATTTCGTGTTTTAACATGAGAAGAGATGGCAAATGAATTAGTGGAGTGAGTCCTTTCTCATATGATATGTCTGCTACTAGCATTGACAGAAAAAACTACAAAGATGACTTTTACTTACCGGCCTCTCTTTCACAGAAATATTCAATGCCGGATTGTATACCAGAATTAGACGTGACCAGGCCTTGATATTCAGGATCATGACAGTTTATGTCAAATGTATTATGACATTCTGCCCATTTTATATACTCGGCTTTGTAATTTCTGTAAAAATGAACGGGTATAGTTATCTGAATATTTGCCATACCACCTCAATTTAAAATATACCATTCTATTGTTAATTATTCTTCGGGACAAAAACTATAATTGTTAACTGTTCAAATTTCAATGCTATTCCATACATTTGGACTGTGTAAGATAATGCAACGACATCAAAGGGATGGCGAATCTGTCTCTTTAATATTCCAAAAGGAGAACAGACAGAAGATGTACTTTTGGTATAATTCGTTTAACATGAAGGCACAATTCTTGATGGATTTTGACAAAACTTGGTGTGAGTGTATGTAATCACCCAAAGATGAACCCTAACGAAAATCAGAAAAATTTAAAAATATTATTGTCCCTGTTCTTAGAAACCCGTTCATGTTTTAGCCTGTAAACACTCCAGAAGGCCCAATTCTTGACAGATTTTGATAACTTTCACATCACTGGTTGTAGTGTCGTTCTTCGACTATCACTATCTCAAAAATTCTATTTAAATTTTACATGTTGTCTCAAAAGACAAACCTTAAAGGAATACTACCTCTTAGAATGGACATACAATTTAAAGTCTTAAACTTGGTCAATAAGAGTATATATTCATCAGTTGGACCATACGGCCCGCATGAAAGTTACGCTAGGGCTTTGCAACATATCACAGTAATGAATGACAGACACTTTTATACAGGAACTATCTTAATTTTGTCAGATAATCACGTGATTCTGATAATTCAAATATTAGAGACTGGTCGTTCAGGACTACAAGTGTTACAAAATCAATGAAAACAAAACATGCTATTATGTATTTAAACTGATAATGAATTCTATAATCAATAGTCATAATATAGCATTTAATTCATATGTAATCATTTAAACAACCGAAAACGATTGATTACATGATAGAATAGTGTACTGTTATTGTAAACCAGAGTCGCGAAGTGGCATCATGTGTATTACTCACTTGCAATAATTGCTGATTTCAGGATCCATAAAAAATGCAAGTGGATTTTCTTGAGGTGGAGAAACCCGGAAAGGCATTTTTACAGCGAGTTTGTTCATTCTGAGACTCTTCACTTAGACCACACTTTAATAAACTCCAATTTATATCAGCACTTACAGTCGAAACAAGCACCAATAAAACACTAACTGCATATAAATAAAACACCGTGCATTAGTACATGAATACATGCATTATGAATGATGTTATAGGTACTGTATAGTACCGGATGATTCTATTGTAAATAATCAAAGCCATGTAGCGTGGAATGAGGGAAATTTGGCTGGGGCAATCGCATTAGCCATCTTCGATTTCCAAATGTCGAGGGATCTTTAACGTACACAGTTTGTAGCACACGAGACCTCGGTTTATCCGAACAAGTATATAGACGCTCTCTCCGTGTCACCTACATCACTGGGAAACCGAAGGTTGTTTCTCGAACTGTGTCAGAATTGAAGCCCGAAACTTATATACTACATTTTAGATATAAGTTATAAGTTATAGTATTGAACAGCCGTCGATCTGTCCCACACTATGATATTTATTGGCAAGATTTCGTTCAGATCATAGAACTGTAATAGATGGAACGCTAACTGGTCACAAAAAAAGTTCTATAGTCGGATTAAGCATCCCAAAACAATGTGTTAAGCTATATGGCCGACATCTGCAAACACAGTATGCAAATATTAAGCTGCAGAGCAAAGCTAGAATATATTTATATAAATATAAATATTATAACTTACCTAACATGGCCGTAGATATTTTACAATTAGCCATTTCTTTTTTTATAATGTGCTTCACCAATCCTTATATACCGCCTAACGATTGCTCATTTTGTTTTAAGTACTTTCTCCCCCACCATAAATTTTGCAATAGATTACAACATTCGGCAATCATCGGAAATTTTTCGTAACGCTCAATCTGTCTCGGCAATGAACGGTTATTTGTCGAGTCTTGGGCGACACTCTTTACTTCCGGTATTTAGCAGTAATTTGTCAAGTGATAGTAATATTACGACGTAAATATAGTCCTTTAATTTAGATACTATGGGAGATATACCTGACACTTACTTAGTATTTAATACTATGTTGTGACTATTGCTTATCCAATTATACGTTTTATTATCAGTTTAAATACATATCTTACAGATGTTTTAATTTTATTAACTTGCTTGCTTAACTTTTAATTCTGAACAATAATCGAAAAACTCGTCGAAAATTCTACCGACAGTGCATTTGTCACGCTTAAACAAGGAGTGTCATTGCGTTTCAACGTGTGGCAATGCGGTGTATACAGTGCGTTACGTTTGCACA
The DNA here is from genome assembly GCF_000327385.1 of Lottia gigantea. Taxonomy (NCBI): domain Eukaryota; kingdom Metazoa; phylum Mollusca; class Gastropoda; family Lottiidae; genus Lottia; species Lottia gigantea. The sequence continues at coordinate 53,065 of NW_008709379.1, forward strand.
TATGATCACAAAAGCTGCGTTCTGTGCTAAGCACTGAAAAGGCACACCATTCCACGACTTAAAGCATGTTACTATGGGGACAAAAATCGTCAGGTTGGCTTGCAGAAAACAATTGAGCATCATGAGACTTGTTTTAAACTGTTTTACACCTTTGTATCTTAAAGTGATACTACGTCTTAGAATGAACATAAAATATAATTCTGAAGAATGGTCAATGTGAGTATATAATCATCAGTGAACTTATCTGGTGTCATAAAGTTACAACAGAATTCATGTAAAATCTAGAAAATTGGAAAATTCATAAAACTAATCATAATATTCAGTGTTTTTCAATAGTCAATTGCATTTTTATTAAGTATTTTAGATTTGTCGGATTATATAAGGATCCTGTTATGTTATTTATGACACCAGGTATATCTACTGATGAATATAGGCTCTTATTGACCAAGTTTGAATTTTTTTAATTAAGACGTAGTATCCCTTTAAAACAAAAGAAGTACACAATCTCACCTGGAAGGTTGGTTGCTCATAAATATTGACGTCGTTTAATGCTTATAGGATTCCCCTTTTGGTAGCCTAGATCGTACACTGTAAACTTGTACAGGGTCTCTTTAAGACAAGATATGACAGCTTTTATTTATTATACTCTAGTGTATTTCAACAAACATTAAATATTTCAAGGGGTCTGTCTAACTGCTTTTCGATTTCTATTGAATAATTTATTTATAGTCGATTTGAGATTCTTATGTTCTTCCGGGTACGATAAGGGAACTAGGGAACATTCAAACAGACTAAGCCACGACTTTCCCTTAGTTATAAAGGGATTATAAAAAGAGGTTTTCTAGCCTTTTTATGTGTATCGAGGAACTTTGACTTCTATTTGGGACACACTAATTCATCATCCGATGCCTGTGGTTCCTGCAATTCCAGAAAGAGTTAACCGAAAATGACGATTGAATGACGACCAACTTAGATCATTAGACACCAAGCCCTAACCACCTTAATCATAGGATGCCATAAACTTACTACCCTAGATCATTCGACACCATACCCTTACCACCCTAGATCATTAGACACCATACCCTTACCATCCTAGATCATTAGACACCATACCCTTACCATCCTAGATCATTAGACACCATGCACTTACCACTCTAGATCATTAGATACCATACCCTTACCACCCTAAATCATTAGATACCATACCCTTACCACCTTAGATCATTAGACACCATACCCTTACCACCCTGGATCATTAGACACCATACCCTTACCACCCTATATCATTAGACACCATACCCTTACCACTCTATATCATTAGACACTATACCCTTACCATCCTAAATCATTAGATACCATACCCTTACCACCCTAAATCATTCGATACCATACCCTTACCATCCTAAATCATTAGATACCATACCCTTACCACCCTAAATCATTCGATACCATACCCTTACCATCCTAGATCATTAAACACCATACCCTTACCACCCTAGATCATAAGACACCATGCCCTTACCACTCTAGATCATTAGACACCATACACTTACCACCCTAGATCATTAGACACCATACCCTTACCACTCGAGATCATTAGACACCATACCCTTACCATCCTAGATCATTAGACACTATACCCTTACCACCCTAGATCATTAGACACCATACCCTTACCACCCTAGATCATTAGACACCATACCCTTACCATCCTAGATCATTAGACACCATGCCCTCACCACTCTAGATCATTAGATACCATACCCTTACCACCCTAAATCATTAGATACCATACCCTTACCACCTTAGATCATTAGACACCAAACCCTTACCACCCTGGATCATTAGACACCATACCCTTACCACCCTATATCATTAGACACCATACCCTTACCACTCTATATCATTAGACACTATACCCTTACCATCCTAAATCATTAGATACCATACCTCGATACCATCCCCTCTCCACCCTGGATCATTAGATACCATACCCTTACCACCCTAGATCATTAGACACTATACCCTTACCACCCTAGATCATTAGACACTATACCCTTACCACCCTAGATCATGTACGCTCTTGGCTACAAAAATGAAAATCCACGGTGAAAGAAGCATTGTCCAGATTAACACAAACATTGTGTAACCCCAGCTTGCCAGTGTATCCCCACCGGAACCTGATTTCTTTGTCTTCCCAGTATTTGCAATTTAATGCAAAATTTGTATGAAAGAATATTCAGATGACTTTACCCGTTCATTTTTACAGAAATTACAAAGCCGAGTATATAAAATGGGCACAATGTCATAATGCATTTCCAACCTGAACACCAAGAATTGACCATATCTCATTCTAGTCTGCAGTTTTCCATTGATTGTGAAAGAGACGCCGGTAAGTGAAAATCCATCGTATAACGAATACGGGGTTTGACATTTGATATTCGTGGGCGTGGAAATGAGATTGGTGCTATTTAAACCTGACTAATCAGAACGGTAGAACGGATATGAGGAAATGTAAACAAAACAAAACTTTGAGGATATAAGATATCTATATATTCCAAAGTATAGTTTGATTTTCTCTCGAAAATCTTACTCAATTCTGTACCATCCATATTAATGGCACGCTGCTTTCGTTTTGTTCACGTTCGCAAACAGAGCGTCATAATGAGTGATTTGTTTTGAACAGCTGAAATTTTACTACCGAGACAGTATGGGTAATTTCGATTGGACAATATTTATCACATGTATTAACATGGTCTTGGGGAAGTATGACGAATGAGGGCGTGGTTTTGACACGATGGATCATAGTAGTTAAATTTGTTTCTATCGGTTTAATTTGTAGGAAAAATGCCTTGATATCCGACATTTTTACTTGTATCATGGAAGTTTGTAAATGCAGCGATTTAATATGATTGTACGCCAGAGAATACAGTTAATCAGCGCCTACGACTGAAGGTTTGTAAAAATTATGACTAAAGTGTAATCGACGGATATGATTTGCTGAATTTGCAACGTACAATCCGATCCAATCGTTGCATTTACAATCTAAGGTTTGTTCTTAATATAACTAAACATTGTGCAGATGCAAGGAACCAAATAAGCATAAATAGTTCAGTTTAACTGACCCCTTCATGGTTTATTTTCTTACTCTACGAATACATTACTCTCATTCACACCATACAAATTCCCCATGTAGGTCTTACGAGTCTTATAATCTTTGTAAGACACAAAGAAGCAGGAAGGTAAACATTAAGAACACAAGTAATATGGATATACTACTTCTAGTTTTATTACATACTAAGTTTCGTAACACATACAGGTAACATTAAGAACACAAATTATATAGATATATTACTTCTAGGTTTATTACATACTACTTTTCGAAACACATACAGGTAACGTCATCAAGTAAAATGTGTTGTTTGGTTGTTAATCATTTTACTTGATAACGTTACCTGTATGTGTTTTGAAACGTAGTATGTCTATTCTGTTCTAACTTTAAAGGGACAGCTGCGCCATTTTAAGGGGTTAATTTTAGTCTAAATTTAGTTAGAATATATGTAAATAGTATTCAAAAAAGTCTTTAAAAGTGCTAGAAATGTACGAAAATCGCTTAATTCCTTTAAAAATACTTCAAACTACGAATTTTACTCACTATGTCTACATATTATGTCTTTTCTAGATATCACAGAGTATCTTAAATTGACGAGTCGTCATTTTAACATTCAATATCGGATATTTCTGGACACACATTGATTAAAGTCACAAATTTCGACAGTGAGCTTTGAACACTTTTACAGATTTGCTAAGCTGAAAAATTCCCGTTTCTGAGACTAAATGTATGATTGGTCAAAAAATGGCCCACCTGTCTATTTAAGTAAACGCTTCTAATTTCGCTTTCTTTCAATTGAAATGTTACTTCATAACCAAACATTTTGTGTATATACGCTAGTATATAATTTATAATTTTCTATAATTTATTGTTACCGTGCACATTAATTTTTATATTTTGGAAAGGGGGTGTATAGGCCAATCTAATTCATAAATACGTGTGAATAAAATACAATTTAACGTCCTTCTTATGATAGTCTGTTTGTATGTTCCCTAGTTCCCTTATCTTACCCGGATGAATATAAGAATCTCAAATCAACTATAAATAAATTATTCAATAGAAATTGAAAAGCAGACAGAAAGAACCCTTGAAATATTTTACATTGGTTGCAATATACTAGAATATAATAAATAAAAGCTGTCATATCTTGTCTTAAAGAGACGGTTAAGTTTCACAATATAAGATACTATGGTGACGACACCCCATTGATCTAGCGGGAATTTATATCTCATTAAATCCCTTTCATTTAAACTCCTAGAGATATTAAATATAAAACCCCAGAGATTTCAGATACACCACACTGGACAAAATCCCTCGTCTAATCATAGCTTTAATTTGTTCCTATTTCCTTTCAAGTATTTACAATATTTTCTAAAATGTATAGTAAGGAAATGGGACTTAAAATCAGAGTCACGCGGGCAATCGTGAGTCATGTGGTATACAAAGAGTACAGTTTAAAATTATTATAATATCTTCATCTTATTGTAATGGCTAACTGTAATATATCTTATGCTATGTTAGGTAGGTAGGCATTAATATTTAATTTTAAGCAGGCTTCGGTCATATTCTCATCTTTTTGCAAATGTTGTTTGCAGATGTCGGCCACTGGATAGTTTCTCCAACTCCAAATAACCTAACTACATGTACATACTATAATGTGACAATATTTATACTTATACCTTATGTCTAAAATGCAGAACTCAAGGCTCAGGCTTCATACCCAACATATGTTAAGACACTACCGTCAGATTTTGCAATAAAGTGTGTCTCTTTCAATGGTGCAGGTCGGAGGTGCTGATCAGTGATATGGAAAAGCGTGATGGATATATTACCTGTACTGAGGCCCAATGTGCTACAGGCTGTGCACGTGTAAGATGCATTTGGTCGTTAGAGATTATGGCGTTGATTATCTTCTATAGCCCTATTATAAGGTGCAGAAAAGTAGATCGGAAAACTCCGATCATTTCATTTTTTAACGCACGACGTGAAGATATAACATTCTATGTTATTTGTTTTAAGTTTGTATGTTAGTGGTGTTAGTTTCGACTGTTAATGCTGATATAGATTCAGATTACCTAGATTGTATGTTTAGTCAAGAGACTAAAAATGAACAAACTCGCTGTGCAGACGCCTTTCCGGGTCCTTCACCTCAATCCCGCCCATCTTCATTTATTTACGATTCTGAAATCATTAATAATTGCAGGTGGGTCACACATCTTTTGTATATTTTTATATTTGTGGGGGAGGGTGTACTTTGAGTGGAGGTTAATTTGATAGTACAAATTGCCTTAAAGACAATACAATCGAGCAACGATTATGTTGTGTAGTTGACAAATGCACTAGACAGGTCTGGGTCCGACGTTTTACAAGTACACTTTTAGGTTTAGATGTTACTTGACCCTGCGGCGTTTTGTTTTTTCATACTCTCTTTTCTTGCAGAAAGTTTAAAGACGAGTATATAAAATGGGCAATCTGTTATAATTCAGTTGAAATTAACTGTTACAAACCTGAACTCGAAGACCTGGCCATATCTAATTCTGGTACACAATCCGCCATTGAATATTTCTGTGAAAGAGACGCCGGTAAGTAAAATACAGCGATTTGATTGGATTGTACGTCAGCCAATCAGAGTTGTTAACATTATGGCATTGTGTTCTCAGGCCTCTGATTGGTTGTATTCGCTAGCACACAATCCAATCAAATCGCTTCATTTCCAAACTACCATGACACAAGAATGTTATTATTGAAGTTAAAGTATAAGCACGAAACTCGTAATAGCTTGATGCTGATAGTCACGTAATCATACATTTTGATATATCGAGAGGGGAAGAAAAATTGGTAACACTTTTCATTTCAAGATTTTTCAAAACGGATCAAAGGTTAAGATCATAACATTTAGACTGAACCATTTTGAAATAACAGCCTTTTGAAATTACCTGTCAAAAATATAATACCAAAGTAAATATTGTAATTTCCTCTCTTTCATTGAACCAATGACCAATGAGAACGACATTTTCAGCAAAAATACTTTACGAGAAATCCAAAATTGAAAAGTGTTATCATTTTTTTCTTGCAACCCAATATGACAGACATTTTAGTCTGGATGCACAAGTCTTGTTTTAATAGTTCTGCCACCATTTAGCATCTCAACAAGGAATGTTGTCTAATATGTCCGTCTAATACCTTGACATTAGACAAATTCAGCGACTACAGCCAATCAGAGCCCTCGATACAAGTTCTGCAATCAATTTGACTGCGTGGGTATTCGAGGGATCTATTTGCTGTATTTGCAAGCGTACAATCCAATCGAATCGCTGCGTTTACGAACTTCTGTGATACAAGACAAATGCCCGATGTTGTGAAGGTAAAAAGGAGTCCCTAATAGGCAAAAACAAGACAGTTCCACTATACCCTACCTGTTTAATTTCTTACTCTATGAATGCAAACTACAGACCTCGTTCACACCATACGAGTTGTTGCAACCTTCCCAAAGAAAACACAACAGCATAACGACTTTTGTACCTAATTTCCAATCCTGCAATTTTCGAACTAAGCGTGAAGATTTCATCCATTGAATTGAATTTCTTTATTTCAGAAGGTCACACGTTTGATAGAGGATGCGAAGGATTTCGCAACAACTCTGAATTAGAAGAGTGTACTAAACTAGATGAGCTAACAACTCCATCTACTGGTGATATAACCTATGAAGGGTACAAGTATAATCTCTGTCGGTAAGTATTCTATAGGGGAGGGGGAGTAAAATCTGTGCTGGAATGATCTTCAATAATAAATATTCTTAATGTCTTTGGAACATTTAATCACATCGAAATTACCATCTTCACAATATCAAACTATTACCAACTTCATCGGATACCTTGACGGCAATAGGAAACATCCCGATAAGCTAGTTAGCAGTGACACAATAGTTGTAAAAACTATTACACTCAAATGCAATAGTATTCCACTGATACTGATGATGTATTTGCTTTGAAGCCAGAGAAATAAACTGTCTAAATTACTTGCTCGAAACATTTTATAATTGTTTTAAAGCATCCACATATGTCACAATCTTATTTTTTCTATTACTCCTTGACCGATTGCATTACCCCCTTCCCCTATAAATCCTTACTATTTCGTGATTGTTCACTAAGCTTCATAGTTCTTTCTTAACTACATTTGTAGGCCTATTTGTTTTCCTTGTTTTGTTCTAGTACTCTTCAAGTTAACTTAAATTGTTTAAGAAATGACGAAATACTCAAAACGAAATGCCCTGATACACAAACTACGTATGCTAAAGTGAACGAGAAACAGATTCCACCTGCTTGTGATGCTGGTAACGGTGATAATGGTGATAATGGTGATAACGGTGATAATGGTGGTAACAATGGTAAAGGTATTTACAACACAGGAATATGGAGTGTGATTGTAATTACGTTCCTGATCAGTTTATTTAACAATTAAAATAATGCAAATATTTATACAATTGATGTATTGAGCACTAAAGAAAAACTTTATTATTGAAATTACAATAACAACAGTGCTTGATTTATAATGTTGTTAATTTAATAAATCTTTAAACGTATGTATTTGCTGTTCTCATGTCTGATACTAAAATGTTTGAACCTATCGTGATAATAAAATGTCTATATCACTATACACCATGTCCTTATCGCCCATATCTTTATATACCATATCATTACTACCCTAGATCTTTAAGCCTGCCGCAGAGGAACTAACTGAGCTTCCTGCCCCAAGAGGTTGGGGGCTGAGTTGTTTCACCCATGTGCTCTGAATTTTGTAATGTAATGAGAAGGTTGCTCAACTGACAGCCTCGCGAGACAGGCAGCTCAGCTAGTTCCTCTTGTCTGCGGTAGACCCCAAACCTTTACCACTCTAGATCATAAAATACTTTGAATGTCATCTCACAAGAGTGTTTTATCTGGTTTATGTCGGGACTGAGTAAGGGCCAAGGTATTACTCTTATTTATGCTATTGGACGAATATAGCAGTGCGAAGATGGGCACTGGAAGGTGTAGTTACAACGTTGGGGTAAAACATGGGGGCGGAGAACCTGGTTGATATAACGAGCAGCTCTGACTCCATGGTCTTTACCTGTATAAAAATTCTGGCAGACTATAGGTTCAATTTTCTGATGCCGGTTGCATCCTGTACCATAATAAATGGTACTCACCATGGATCTTCTTCAAACACACATTGTTCTGTAAAATGTCTTCGCTCCACTTACACTGTCATCTGCGATGGAAATCCGGTACCGACCCTCATCTGAGACAACGTGGGTTTTCCACTGCTGATGCTACCCATTTTGTAGCTGATTGGCCTACATAATACCTTGCGGACGTTAATGAGGAATGGGCTCTGTACCCCTTACACAGACAGGTTCTGGAAGGAGGTCGGACGAGTTGTCCGTGCAACTGTAGTGAATCTGCGTCGATGGCCATTACTGCTGATTTGAATCCGAATTATTCAAATGGTTCTTATACTACAGAAGCATTGGCAATGACTTGTGTACGTTGTCCGGCATTTAATTGCTCGATGGCTTGTTCGCGTTGTTGGGAGGTTAGAAGTGCCGTGATTGGTGTCGTCATAAAGCAACTGAATTCTCAGTAGGTGTCAGGTGTTTTTTTTTAAACAGAACTCGATTTCGATTTTCCTGTGCATCAGTGGCAACTTGCTCTCACGGGCATCTCAAGGTTCACAACGGTTGCACCGAACGCAACCGGTATTATCAGTTGGATGTCATAAAACATATTTATGATGAAAATATCAATTATGATCATGCACTATTATGCTCCAATAATCCAAAAAATGTTCAGTATACAAAGGTTTTAAGAATTGGCCTCGAAATTGTTTATTCAGATCTCACCGTTATATTTTTTTTTTCACAAATCTTAGGTCATATAACTGATAAAAATATGATAATGTAGCAATTTAATTCCATGTATTGCTTTCAAATCATCAAATAAAACAAAGCGGTGATTTCCCGGGAATTTGGAAATTCGTCCTGGTGACTTTATGAACACTGTGTTGTTTAAGAAGATAACGTATCAATGATGATAATAAAGAAAAGTTTTTTGACTAAATAAAAGATATCATATCAACACTTTGAACGTGTTGAGTCAGATCTTAAAATCAAAGTTGGCAATCGTGAGTCACACAGTATACAAGGAGTGGAGGAGCAACGTACAGTTTAAATTATTATAACATCTTCATCTTATTGTAATGCCTAACTGTAATATATCTTATGCTATGTTAGGTAGGTTATAGCATAATTATTCTCTCAACGGTACGCAGACTCTGTTATAGCATTTATTCTCTGTTTCGCAACTGTACTATGTTCATACTTTATTTGCAGATATCGACCAATTAGCTTAACGCACTATTTTTCGATAGTTGCCACTTACATTTTTCTAATATTTCCCAGAGAGTGGGTTAGTAGGATGGTACTATCATAAAATGAACATGGCATGAAGAATAATTCTATTAATTTGTTTCCAGTTTGTATTTTAGTGGTGTTGGTATCGACAGTGGATGCTGATATACTACCGTATGTGACACAGTGTGAACATTCTCAAGAGTATGTGAATAATCGAAGTCAATGTGATGACGCCTTTGAAGGTCCTACACCTGTCGGCGTCGTTGATTTTATTGTCGATTCTAACATCTATAACTATTGCAGGTTAGTTATACACCTGATGCCAACTGATTTTGTACAAAATGTCGACAAAGAATATAATTTAGCAACGACTCTGTTGCACATTCTAATACGCACATACGCACAACCATTCTATTTATTTACACAGGTAGTCTAAGTGGTAATTAATATACAGGTAGTTTAAGTGGTAATAAATATACAGGTATTACCCTTAATTACCCTCGCCTCAATTCTAAATCTGACACGGATAGCTTTTACTTTAAAGAGTAAGTATTTTTAATATATATCCACACGACACATATGAGCCAGTATTTTTTTTCCGTTTTGCAGAAACAAAGCCGACGTTTTAAAATGGGCTGAATGTGCTAAGTGGAGATTAATATACAGGTAGTCTAAGTGGTATATAATATACAGGTAGTCTAAGTGGAGATTAATATACAGGTAGTTTGAGTGGTATATAATATACAGGTAGTTTAAGTGGAGATTAATATACAGGTAGTTTGAGTGGTATATAATATACAGGTAGTTTAAGTGGTATATAATATACAGGTAGTCTAAGTGGTATATAATATACAGGTAGTCTAAGTGGTAGTAAATATACAGGTAGTCTAAGTGGTGATTAATATACAGGTAGTTTGAGTGGTATATAATATACAGGTAGTCTAAGTGGTATATAATCTACAGGTAGTCTAAGTGGAGATTAATATACAGGTAGTTTGAGTAATTAATATACAGGTAGTCTAAGTGGTAATAAATATACAGGTAAGTCTAAGTGGTAATTAATATACAGGTAGTTTGAGTAATTAATATACTGGTAGTCTAAGTGGTATATAATATACAGGTAGTTTAAGTGGTATATAATATACAGGTAGTTTATGTGGTAATTAATATACAGGTAGTCTAAGTGGTAATTAATATACAATTAGTTTGAGTAATTAATATACAGGTAGTTTGAGTGGTATATAATATACAGGTAGTCTAAGTGGTAATAAATATACAGGTAGTTTAAGTGGAGATTAATATACAGGTAGTCTAAGTGGTAGTAAATATACAGGTAGTCTAAGTGGTGATTAATATACAGGTAGTTTGAGTGGTATATAATATACAGGTAGTTTAAGCGGTAATAAATATACAGGTAGTCTAAGCGGTAATAAATATACAGGTAGTTTGAGTAATTAATATACAGGTAGTTTGAGTGGTAATTAATATACAGGTAGTCTAAGTGGTAATTAATATACAGGTAGTCTAAGTGGTGATTAATATACAGGTAGTTTGAGTAATTAATATACAGGTAGTCTAAGTGGTAATTAATATACAGGTAGTCTAAGTGGTGATTAATATACAGGTAGTTTGAGTAATTAATATACAGGTAGTCTAAGTGGTAATTAATATAGAGGTAGTTTGAGTAATTAATATACAGGTAGTCTAAGTTGGAATTAATATAGAGGTAGTTTGAGTAATTAATATACAGGTAGTCTAAGTGGTAATTAATATACAGGTAGTCTAAGTGGTAATTAATATAGAGGTAGTTTGAGTAATTAATATACAGGTAGTCTAAGTGGTAATTAATATAGAGGTAATTTGAGTAATTAATATACAGGTAGTTTGAGTGGTATATAATATACAGGTAGTCTAAGTGGTATATAATCTACAGGTAGTCTAAGTGGAGATTAATATACAGGTAGTTTGAGTAATTAATATACAGGTAGTTTAAGTGGTAATTAATATAGAGGTAGTTTGAGTAATTAATATACAGGTAGTCTAAGTGGTAATTAATATAGAGGTAGTTTAAGCGGTAATAAATATACAGGTATTACCCTTAATTACCCTCGCCTCAATTCTAAATCTGACACGGATAGCTTTTACTTTAAAGAGTAAGTATTTTTAATATATATCCACACGACACATATGAGCCAGTATTTTTTTTCCGTTTTGCAGAAACAAAGCCGACGTTTTAAAATGGGCTGAATGTGCTAATTCAGTTGAAATTAATTGTTACAAACCTGAACACCAAGACCTGGCCAGGTCTAATTCTGGTGTACGATCCGCCATTGAATATTTCTGTGAAAGAGAGGCCAGTAAGTGAAAGTAGTTTTTTTCCTTTAATGCTAGTAGTAAAATATGTTAACTCTTGTTTGTATTTCTGATGTGTAAAAAATATAAAGGCAATACATATTTTAAGTAAATAAAAACACTAACGAAAAGAAAAATAATAAAAAAAAGATAAAACGGCAAAGCAAAAACGTACATAATAGACACTAACGTTTTCGACATGACGATCTTCTGCAGATGAATTTCTTTGAGATTTACTAATGGATAACGAAATTGATATTTTCCATACTTTTATAAAATATTTCGTTTTAACGAAATAGTTAATTTGTTTAAACGAAATAATATCATATATTTCGTTAAAACGAATTAATTATTTTATTAAAACGAAAAAAAATACTTGATAGTATTTCGTTTAAACGAATTAAAAATGTATTTCGTTATTTCGTTTAAACGAATTATTTATTTCGTTTAAACGAAATAGTGATTTCGTTTAAAATATTTTATAAAAGTACGGAAAATTGCGCCTCAGGGGCTCCGTAATATTCTTTATTTCAGAAGGATATATATTTAATGCAAACTGTTTAAATAATGCTGACACAACTGAATTACAAATGTGTTTAAGTCAACAATATGAGCTAACGACTTCCTCTGGTAAAATAACATATGGAGGTTTAAAGTACAATATCTGTCGGTAAGTTTTGTCTTATACAAAACTTTTTTTTGAACAAAATCACCCTGTTTGTATACCAATACTTGTTAAAGGGATAGTAATTTTTTTTAGAAACCTGTGTGCAATCCCTTTAAGACTGACTGTGAAGATTTCTATACTCATACCTCATTTCTAATTAAATCACACAATCAGAGGATGGTACCACATTTCTTATTTTAATTTGGAAAAAAATGTACTTATATCAAATTGCAGAAAGCTTGCGAGTTCTAGTTGTAAATCGATACCCCAAAGACATATGGAGATATAAACTAAATACATGCTTAATAATTCATTTGTAACTTATCATTACAGTTAAAATTAAAAAGTCGATATTTTAGACTGAGACATTTAGCACCCGAAATGCCCAAAATCCTAGTCATCGAAGTTAAATACTGCGGAATATTTACTGTCATTTATAATTTCAGTCTCTTTAGACTAATTTAGTGACATTGACCTAATTTAACATGTCATTGTTACCATGCCTTGGATCATGGCGGTGAGACGAATCGAACGTACTTAGTCTGACAATTTTGTTAATAGGACCGTATCTCTGAGAATTGTTTTGGTCCCGAAATTACCCTATCATTTTTGGGGGTCGATTGGCCCGTTTTATTTGGTCGTCCGAGAATCCCTTGAAGGTCCCCTTGTCTCGCCCATAATCTGGAGATTTCGATTAAATCGCCCGAAAACTGTTAACCGTCGCCTTCATGCGGCTGCCTGTTGCTAAATTAAAAATAAAAGTAGATAATAAAGGTTTTCTTCTAATTTCTATTGAACTGACAGGGGTATAATGGTGCGGGCACACGAGGTGACAATTATCAAACTTGTTTGATATTATAAATCATATTGGAAACGCGAGATTTTCTCAAGTGTGGAAAAAAATCGCCGACCATGACCGTTCGTGTTCCCGCACCTTTAGTTATCTGTAAAACGCAACGCATTTAATTTCAATATTTTGCTTTTTATGTGTTTTACTTATGATTCCAGCCGTCAACAGATCATTATAGATTGTTATCGAAATGACCACACATTTAACAGTGTCTGCCCTGGTACACCTGTTATGTATGCTACAGTTTTGAAAAAACTATTACCTCCTGCTTGTGATGCTGGTAACAATGGTAACGGTATTTACAACACAGGAATATGGAGTGTGATTGTAATTACCTACCTGATCAGTTTATTTAACTATTAAAATATCAACACTCATTGATTTATATTGTTTTAATTTATTCGATCTTTTAGGATGATTTTCCATATATTTTAGTGTCAAATTGAAGAAACTATTTGATAAATTGTTGTTTCTAGTGAATTCTAGTTTCACGTATTCTTAATCATATCATTATGTTCTTATTGCATATGATTAAGAGTTTTAACTAACCATAAACAAACAAAAAAAACTTTATGACTTTTCTCGATCGGTCACTCATTGGAATTCTGCTGGTAATTATCTTCTAATTAGCTAATTAGGAATTAATTACGGACAAGTGATACAAACTGGCAATTAGAACACCTCTATTTGCTATTTATATAAGTATTAGCATTTTGATTTTTTGTTATATTTAATAATGTTTAATTTTAAACTCTTTTTGTCCAAGTGTTCTTATAAAATTCCATACAAGCAAGACAATTCCGTTAATCAAAATCTCATCCAAAGTATGGCAAAATCAAGAGTAAAAATATTATAGTACCATCACGTATTTCGAAAAGAGTAAGCATGGTCTGCTTCGCGCGCGACACCCGCCTCTATCTAGGTCAACATCATGAGATACAATCAGATCAATTTGCCTGAACAATCAAATCAGCCAAGATGCAAGAGACAGATTTGTAAGATTTGTCCAGGAATTCGCTATAACGACCATAAAATTTCCTTACTGAAGTCTATGTTTTATACTAGGTTTGCTTTGTTAACAGATTATTCTGAATGGTACAAAAGCTGTGTCCTTTTTTACAAAGTCTCAAAATGCACAATGTTAAGACAAATAGTAATGCGATCCGATGATGGTTTAAGAACATTATAAATAGTGAAGTTTTAATGTTCGATCCGATCAGTCCACATCTAAATTTTTCCTCATAACGATTGTCTATTCAAAAAAACATGTAATGATATTGGTACTTTGAATTTAGCTCCACTATGTCTTTACTAAGTACTAAGTATTTTGACTGATGTGACTGTCGAGGGAAGCAGTGGCGGCGCTAGCCTCCCGAGACTGAGGATGCAAATAGGGGGCATACTGGCTTAATTCAACTTTCAAAGTCAAAATTCACAATGCGCCAAATCCAAATTACACTTTCGTCCCCTTTTTTATTAGCTTTTATTATTAATATAATCATTTCAGTCAGGGTCTAACGACAGGCCTCTTAGACGTTCGTTAAATTAACCTTTTGACCTAACTCGATGAAGTCTACCTTAACCAATCAAGTGTTGCTGATATGTTCCTGATACTAGGAATAGAAGACCTAATTAAATTTTCCTAATGAAAATGGGTATGAAATGAAAGCCTGCAAGTTTGAAAAATTTTATTATCTAGATATTTGAAATTTAAAAGCAAGGGAAAAAAATATAAAAATATATATGTTTTGTGTCAACTATTCGGTTAAAGTTAATAGGTAGAATTAATCACAATGGGTAAATAAAAAAATAAACAATATTCAACTTAAATTGAAGAGAATGTCTATGAAGATTCAAGGGGAGAAAAAGAAAATTTTTATATTGACGTAGTGGGAAGGGGGGTGATTTTGGATAAGAAAGAAAATTGTTAAAGTGATACTACGTCTTAGAATACACTCCCCTGTGGCTAATATTTGTGTTTAATAGTGACCATTGGTTAAATAAGTATGCATCCCACACTTTATCAAGTTTGAAAAATCGACAATAAAACTATAATCAGAATTTTAAAAAAAAAGTCAGCAAGCCATGAATCCGTTCAGTTTGAGAAAAAAAGAGTCTGGGTAATCAACGCTAAAACATGAAACAATCATCTTCCGGTGCATACAAACAAACTTTGCCAATGATTAATATTCGTTGAAAATTGTGTCAGTGGTGGATTATTCATTCTAAATTATATGAATTGCGTTTTCGCGGAGTCGCTTAATCTCCTGCGAGGCATCATTATTCCGTCTTCAAAATATGACAATGTCGAGGTCAATTCAAGAGTAGAGGTCAAGGACGCAGGAAACCTCCCCTTGAAAATTACACCGGATTTCCTAGACTCACGATTTGAAAATCGCTTAATGGATGTATTAAGCGTTTTATAATTAATTACTTGATTTTGTGGATATATCGGATTATAGAGGGATTTTGATGTATAGTTAGGACACCAGGTAAGTCCACTGATGAATATATACTGTTATTGGCCAAATTTGAGCAAAATTAAAATGTTATGTTCATCCTAAGACGTAGTATCCCTTTAATAACTATTTTATTATACTTAACAATGATATATATGACTGTTTTTTACACTTCAGAGTTTTAAATGATAATATAGGTGTATCATATCGAATTACATATCTTGATAATATATATATATACTATATACAATAAAATATAACCTTGAGATATCATTATCAAATATTACACTAGTACGACAGGATGACAATTTTAACTAATTACTTCACTCACTTAGTCCAGCGGCACAGACCTCATGTATGAAGGTATTGCGCATTTTGTGATACAAGTACCAAATTTGTTGTTTGAATCACAAAATGCACAATGGGTTTAGTATTTCGCTGGACTAACTATGGATAAATACTGGTATAAAACTTTCAGAAAAGGTAATGAGATTTACCCTTTTATTATTAGTCGTTATTTATTTAAGACTACACCAGATGATACTTTTTCATCATATTTGTTTGTTTGGCAATATTTTTCATTCCGAGTATTTTACCAAAAAGTAAGAGACTAAGGGTACAAATAGGGGAAGGATTGACTGTTGAGGTGGAATGCACCATAGAAAGATTTCTTCAATTGAGTGTCTCCCAAGAAATATTTTGAAAAATAGTCCTGCAAAAGATGACGTACATTCTGATACATATTATGGGGCAGAAACGTACACAAATCATATTAATATTTTCTTTTAGAAATCAGGTCAGGGTACAAGGCGTTGGTATTTCTATATTTTTTTTAATCAAAAAACTTGTATTGGACCTTCGACGTTTTGATAGCTCATAGTATGCGACTGCATTTTATAGTTTTTAGACTTTGATTCGATTTTCAGCCTATCGGGTTAGAAACTAAACTGTCTTGAACATCACAATTGAAAATAGAAAAACATTAAGAATATCTTCATAATAACACATTCATTTATTACATTTTCCTCATATTTGTTACGACTATTCTTCAGTAGAAAATTTGCTCAAAAAGAGATAGAGCGCTTAACCTGTCTAACAAGATTACGTTCTTCATACATGGACATTAGTCATTAGTTATCTTAAAGGTGCATTTGCTCATTTTTCTTTGTCAAATCATGCTTACTAATTGATTAATCAGTGTTTCTAATGAATTATACAAATATTCATATGTTAAAATACCGTATGTGGACGTAGAAAGGCTTGGGGAAGTCATTTACTCAAATTGTTTTGAGAAGCTAAATTTAGACTTCATGTTTGTTCACGTGACCAAATGACGTCATTATTACAGACTGTTGAGCAAGCGAGTGGCTGCTTCACTATGAGATTTTAACTGATTCCCCTTCATGAAATTACACCATCGTTCATAGACATCCTTATCTTAACATATTCTTGGATTTTCTTGATCCCATTTCTTTGTTCCCTTTATATTCTGAATCTGAAGCCTTTTTAAATTGTAAACTGTGCATTCTTCGCGCCGCCATATTGTTGTTGTGAGGAAAGAAAGGAATGAGGGGAGTGCACATGCGCGCATATTTAAACGATTTTTAACCAATCACGGATGTGATTAAAAATAATAGCCAATCAAATTAAACATTGGAAATCGAGACTATTGGAAATGTAAACACGGGGATTCTCTCAGTAATTAGCTAATTACGAGTTAATTAGGAACCGCACAGATTAACTCTGGTACTCGGAAGTTGTTAGGATAACCGGTCAATCGATTTATATAAGTGTTTGACACACAACAATGGATTAGAAACAAAAATGAAAGACTCCATCTTTAAGTCTCTGACGCCCAGACGATACCTATTCTATACTATGATGAGTTTTTAATGCTTTTTCTTTTACGAGGCTTAACAACAATTAAGCATATTCATTCTACAAGTCTCAAACGAACTTAGGGTTCATCCTTTCAATTGTCACACTTACGGCAAAAATTCAATTCAATTATACTTCAATGCGTATTAGTTATTTTGGGAGGCTTGGAAAGTTATATATAGTTAGGGGTTTTCCTAACATGATGAACATTGAACTAATTGACTTTAAGAGATGCCTTTCACTCGGGATTTAGTGATTGTCTTCTCCCTAGTCTCTTCCAGCGTCGGAAGATTATTAGATGAGAAGACAGAAAAGGTATTAGGTTGTTTTTTTTTTCTAATTTTTGAACATTGTCCGTAGCCAGACTTGATTGTTCAGAGGGGCAAGTGATTTTTCCGAAGGGGCAATGGTGTATGGCTTATGGTGTTTAGTTGTAATTGTGGAAATGGCCCGTTGTCAATTTTTTCCGGCGTATCTACGGGCCTGTTTTGAACACAACATGAATAATTACTGACAATGAATACAATAATCAAATATAGTTTGAATATAAACTTTACAAAACATTGAATATTGAGAATGTAAAAAGAAGCAGTTAAATTTTCTAAGTTGATAAAGAATTAATATGTAATGCGTTTTTTTTTTGAGATTTCATGGCAATCGTTCATCATATACACTGTATTTTTATTTTGCACACTAAATTTTTTCAGGGCAACTCAAATCTGTATCAGGCAGATAATGGCTTCTCCTGTCAATTATGTAAAAAGGGGGAGTATCTGCAGAAGGCTTGTGAAATAAACCAAGGTCCATCAACATGCAAGTTCTGTCCAAGAAATACATTCATGGACAAGGATAATAATTACACATATTGTATTGATTGCAGACCTTGTCACGGAGGTCAGGAACTCATTACTGAATGTACTAGAGTTAGCAATGATATCTGTCAATGTCCAGTAGGTAAATATTGGGTCCAGGCTCTTGGACATGATGGACAGTGTTACAACCATTCAGTGTGTAAAGATGGAGAAGTTGTTGTAGCTGAAGGCAAGTATCTTTGAATATTTCTGTAGATCCTGTTCTCATTGTCTTATATTCTGTAACTTACAAGTACATATCAGAATTTAACGACATAAAGTATGTTTTATTACAAACAAATAAACCAAGTACTAACGATCCGAACGGCAAAACGAACTCTTCTCCACCTTCACATGTCTGCCATATATCCTTCTCCACCTTCACTTATCTTCCATCTATCCTTCGCCACCTTCACTTGCCTTCAATCTATCCTTGTCAATCTTCACTTATCTTCAATCTGCCCTTCTCCACCTTCACTTGTCTTCCATCTATCCTTCTTTACCTTCAGATATATTCCATATATCCTTCACCACCTTCACTTGTCTTCCATCTTTCCTTCTTTACCTTCAGATATATTCCATATACTGTATCCTTCACCACCTTCACTTGTCTTCCATCTATCCTTCTTTACCTTCAGTAATATTCCATATATCCTTCACCACCTTCACTTGTCTTCTATCTATCCTTCGCCACCTTCAGATATATTCCATATACTGTATCCTTCACCACCTTCACTTGTCTTCCCTCTATTCTTCTTTACCTTCAGATATATTCCATATACTGTATCCTTCACCACCTTCACTTGTCTTCCCTCTATTCTTCTTTACCATCAGATATATTCCATATACTGTATCCTTCACCACCTTCACTTGTCTTCCATCTATTCTTCTTTACCTTCAGATATATTCCATATACTGTATCCTTTTCCACCTTCACTTGTCTTCCATCTATCCTTCTTTACCTTCAGTATATATTCCATATATCCTTCACCACCTTCCACTTGTCTTCTATCTATCCTTCGCCACCTTCAGATATGTTCCATATACTGTATCCTTCACCACCTTCACTTGTCTTCCCTCTTTTCTTCTTTACCTTCAGATATATTCCATATACTGTATCCTTCACCACCTTCACCTGTCTTCTATCCACCCTTCTCCTCCTTCACTTGTCTTCCATCTATCCTTCGCCACCTTCAGATATATTCCATATACTGCATCCTTCACCACCTTCACTTGTCTCCAATCTATCCTTTTCCACCTTCACTTGTCTTCCCTCTATTCTTCTTTACCTTCAGATATATTCCATATACTGTATCCTTCACCACCTTCACTTGTCTTCCATCTTTCCTTCTTTACCTTCAGATATATTCCATATACTGTATCCTTCACCACCTTCACTTGTCTTCCATCTATTCTTCTTTACCTTCAGATATATTCCATATACTGTATCCTTTTCCACCTTCACTTGTCTTCCATCTATCCTTCTTTACCTTCAGATATATTCCATATACTGTATCCTTTTCCACCTTCACTTGTCTTCCATCTATCCTTCTTTACCTTCAGATATATTCCATATATCCTTCACCACCTTCCATCTTTCCTTGTCCACCGTAACTTGTCTTCTATCTATTCTTCTTTACCTTCAGATATATTCCATATAGCCTTCACGACCTTCAATTATCTTCCATCTTTCCTTCTTCACCTTCACTTGTCGTCCATCTATCCTTCGTCACCCTCATTTGTCTTCAATCTTCTCCACCGTCATTTGTCTATTCTTCTTCTTCTTCATCTGTTTCTTTTCTGTTTTTCTTCACTAATTCGTCTTCATCTTCACCGTTTTTCCACTCATCACTCTCCACCTTTGTAAATATATCTTTCTACATCTAATATTCATCTTTCCCCCTACACCTTCATTATTTCATGCATTCTTCTCTATCTTCACCTTCCTTTGTTATGTGAATTTAACGATATCTGTGCTGTAAATGTTTTAGGTACCCCATGGACAGATACTATATGTGGTTATAATACTAAAAGTATTACCAGCACTATTACAGAACCATCAACTGAGGAACCAGACCAGAATCACACTCAAAACATTACCACTCTGCCAACTCGATGTTTGGGTGAGATTCCAGTTCAAGACAACGATACAGGTAAATTATGACTTTATTGGCTATGCTGATTTTTGGAAATCCATACAGTCACAGAAATCATTCTTATCCTCACTAATGAGTACACTTCTTTGACTTAATTCATTTTTGAAATGGAAATCCTCCTAGGTACGCCGTAAAAAATATTTTCTGAATGACAAAATCGGCTTCTTCTCTTCTACAACCGAGAAAACTTGCCTTGCACCTTTTAATAATTTTGAATACAGGATCTCGCCATATACAATATCATAATGTATATTATTTTTTCAGAGCGAGTAATGTATGGAGTGATATGGGTTCCACTGTTAATCGCTGTAGTTTGTTACTTCGGTTTTCTCATTTATTTCGCTTTCGTCAAGAAATGAACCATAATTATTTCGCATTAACGTATTAAAAAGTATTCAAATTGCGCTTAAGGGGCTCCGTAGTCACACTTGCATATATCCCTAGTTGGAGCACCAGGGAGATAATACAAATTTTACAATGATTATGATTATGTAAAAGACTTTTAGACTTTGTGTTTAATAATGATTATAAAATTAAAATTTTATTTTTTCATTTGATTCTTTTGCTGACATCTATGTGAAGTAGATGAAAAGGTGAAAAATAATTAGAAATTGAAATTGTCCAAAGGATCCACGTGATTTCAACAAGGCTGGATACATAAGGCCAATACACACAGCAGACCCGTATCCAGACTTGATTGTTCGGAGTAGGGGAGGTAATATATTCGGAGGGGCATGGGGTGAGTAAGGAATGGTCGTGGATCACGGAAGCAGGGAAGAAGAGCATACTTGATTGAAATAAAATTCACAAGATTTAATCTGTTCCAAATATTTATAGGTTATTATTAATTGAACCGGTGGCAGTCAATAGAACAGCATGACTAATTGCCGGATTATACAGCAACACTTGATACCGGATTCAGTAGCGGATTTTGGAATTGTTGGGTCGTAGGCATACGAACAGTAGAGGGCCTAATTTCTCATTTTAGGGAGGGGGCATGGTGTGATTATAATTTTATGGCAGGAAGTTTGCGATCTTTTTTTACAGGAACAGATCAGTCAGCTCATCAGGATCAGTCGTATACACGATATTAGCATTCAACACCATTAGGCTCAAACAATTTAGTAGATTCTCACACATCACGCTCCCAGTAGGACAATATTCGATGTGCCTGGGGAAATTTATTAACTGTTTGATAATTTTTACTGTTACAAATTTGTCATGGGCCGAAAGGCAGCTGCCTAGTTTGCCTATAGGTTAATCCTATCGAATTCAAGCCTAGTCCAGTAATTCAGAAACCACAGATGTCAGAATATGCAAATAGGACAAAGTTACAGATGCTCATGAAAGATACCTGAAAACCTCTTTTATAACCCTTTAAAGCCTAGAAGATATTAAAATATCAGTTCTATTTTGAAATCTTGGGTTTTTGCTGTCTCAGTATGTGTTCAAAATCTGAAAATCGCATAGAACTTCCATCCTAGAAATACTTACCTTCGCCCTCTTTAACAGCACCGGGTTTAGCCAGGAAGATGGGTTCACATGTCATGTGGGTGTTTTCAATTTGTTTAATCATCAGTTCACCGGTCTGTACTTCCAGTCTTACAATCTAAAAATACACAAAATAGTTCAGGTAAATACAAAGAAGCAGAATCGTTTGGTATCAGACGTGTATTTTAGCAAACCTCCAAAAGTGTTGAGAATATGAACACTAGTTTGATAAAGACTATAGCTATAAATAGAATATTGATTTAGACTATAGATTGCATGCATGGTCAATATTAGTATTATAAAGTTTGCAGTCATCTTTGCTAGTCATGTAACATATGCTTCTTAGTAATGCAATAGCTGTTTTCATTCCATCCTGATGAGCGAATGCAAGACGGCTTCTAGTGATTCGACAAAAAGGATTCCAGATTAAAAACATAAAAGAGTCAAACATGATGTTAATGTGTATCAGCTGCTTGACGACGTCCCTAAGACGCCACGTTAATGTACGCTAATTTCTCAAAATGGATAATACAATCAATTATGACAGTTGTATTATTCAAACGCGGATAATTTTGTATGGATTTCACATGGATTTGAAGGCTTAAATTTAATCAATAATAGTGTTCAGGGCTCACCGTCGAAATTTGAGCCTGTTTGTCCAGAATTATCCGCGTTTGAAAGTTAAATCGTCTTTTCTTGAGGCTTTGTCATATATAGAAATAGCGAGTAGAATTCATGTCGGAGATATTTTTTAAGGAATTATGCGATTTTCGAATATTTCTAGTACTTCTGAAAACTATGTACATATTTTCAAGACTCAAATCAACACCCCCCTAGCCCCCCTCAAAGTGGCACTTGTCCCGTTAAATAAATGCAATATAATGGAATCGTCAGTTTACTGTTCTGCTTCTTCTTTGATACAAACGTGGAACATGACACACGGGATGCTTTGAAACAAAGAAGCAGATAATGCATGCGATTTCCCATGTTTTGATCTCTGATCTTCAGATAAGGAATAAGGATACTAGATGTACTTGTCTAGAGGGAATCATTTCTCAATTCAAAAAGCTCCATTGGTACACCCTCTACAAATTACAAACAACAATAATTTACAACCTTCTACAAATTACAAATTTACAACTTGAAGAGAATGGAAGGGAGTTTTATAGTAGAGATTTATTGAATCTTGTAGAAGAGAGAATATAAGGAGAAATACAGACAATACGAGAGACCGACAAGACTAAAACTGAGGATGAGATTCGAGAAGAATTGAGGAATGAAATAGAAACTATGGATGGTGAATCAGAATTAGAAAGACTGTGGAGTGACATTAACACTATAACTTTTGATGGTATTAGTGATGCGTTTAAACTGTATTTAAAACAAATTAAATGATAAAGTCGTTGAAATATTTGCTTGACCTTCTGAAAGAGTTTAATTTCATCAATCAATAAATTCGACGCCCGGCTCTGTAACAAATCAACAAATTCTATTATAGTTATTTTAGTTATCATTAGTGTTTTCTATAACTGTATACACCTAACGCCATATAATACTTTTAAATACAGTTAACGAGTCAGCAACAATCAAACACAAATTAACGAGTCAGCAACTATTTAACCAGTATTGAACACAAATTGACGAGTCGGCATCTATTTAACACAACGAGGCGGCATCTATTTAACACAACGAGTCAGCAACTATTTAACACAAATTGGTGAGTCAGTGACTATTTAACACAATTTAACGAGTCATCAACTATTTAACCACTATTGAACACAAATTGACGAGTCGGCAACTATTTAACACAACGAGGCGACAACTATTTAACACAACGAGGCGGCATCTATTTAACACAATTTAACAAGTCATCAACTCCTTAATCACTATTGAACGAGTCAGCAACTATTTAACACAAATTAACGAGTCAGCAACTATTTAACACAATTTAACGAGTCATCAACTATTTAACCACTATTGAACACAACTTAACGAGTCGGCAACTATTTTACACAATTTAACGAGTCAGCAACTATTTAACACAATTTAACGAGTCAGCAACTATTTAACACAATTTAACGAGTCAGCAACTATTTAACACAATTTAACGAGTCAGCAACTATCAAACCCAAATTAACGAGTCAGCAACTATTTAACACAATTTAACGAGTCAGCAACTATTTAACACAAATTAACGAGTTAGCAACTATTTAACGCAAATTAACGAGTCAGCACCAATCAAACCCAAATTAACGAGTCAGCAACTATTTAACACAAATTAACGAGTCAGCAACTATTTAACACAAATTAACGAGTCAGCAACTATTTAACACAAATTAACGAGTCAGCAACTATTTAACACAAATTAACGAGTCAGCAACTATTTAACACAAATTAACGAGTCAGCAACTATTTAACACAAATTAACGAGTCAGCAACTATTTCACACAATTTAACGAGTCAGCAACTATTTAACACAAATTAACGAGTCAGCAACTATTTTACACAATTTAACGAGTCAGCAACTATTTAATGCAAATTAACGAGTCAGCACCAATCAAACCCAAATTAACGAGTCAGCACCAATCAAACCCAAATTAACGAGTCAGCAACTATTTAACACAAATTAACGAGTCAGCAACTATTTCACACAATTTAACGAGTCGGCAACTATTTAACACAAATTAAAGAGTTCGCAACTTTTTAACAAAAATTGACAAATTCATTCTGGTGACTATTTCACGTGACCATAAATAATGATATTGGCTAACAACATATACAAAAACATATTAAGCCGCAAATAGACGAGGTGCCGTGTCCGTTGTGGTGTACGATTCAGGATTATCGTACTGTAGAAAATAGAAGAATTAAATACACGAGGTCCGGGCACTTTACAGACATGATTCTCTTCTACTAACTGTATCCCGCATCGTACACCACACAGGACATCGTACCTTGTCTAATACCAACAGTTTACCTGTACTCTGATATGTTTTTTTCTGTGAATGAGTTGCTCGGTTAATAAAATAAAAAGTATTGAAGTTATAATGATTTACATGAGCCGAAATATTATCCGAACTTCTTCTTATACCTTGACTGCATTACCCACTATTCTTGTATCACGGAATGAAGTGATTTGATTGGATTGTATGCCAGCGAATACAGCCAATCAAAGCCCTCGGCCAGATAGACTGTCAACATGTAACCTTACAGAATTCCTGTCGAGAGCTGGTCTGATTTGCTGATAGAATCCAATCAAATCGCTGCATTTACAAACTGCTGTAATACAAAAATAATGGTTATTGCCGTCAAGGTATAAGGGAAAGTTAGTATTAGCTTGACATTGTGAAGATGACCATTCTAATGATAGCACGAATTCTCTATTATGGTGCTGAAAGATAAAACTGCAAGAAGAGAATACAGAAAGCAAAGTGAATATATACACATGAAGTTTGCAAATGGGTAACGCCTCAGGAAAAAATTTGTGGGGATGCATTCACGACATTTTTTCGCCAAAAGTGCACGCAAGAGCATCTACGAAGCTATTCAGAACGTCGGCAAATATTTGCCAGTATCTGGGCGACATAACGCCGAAGTATTGTCATACTATCTGTTACACGTTGCCGAGCATTTTAAGACATTTTGGAGATATTTTTGTCACTGATGTCCATCGGGACTGTCATGGCGCACCGTCTTCGATTGGGGATTTTGCATTGTGAAACTTCGCTTGATTGGTCACATTGGAGCTCGAGTGCTGAGCAAATATTTTTACAGTTTGAATTTGTGGTCATTGTTAAAATGTTGTCCAAAAATTAGTGACGATCTATAAACGGAAAACTGCATCAGATAATCAGTAATCGTAGGACACAGAAATCAGTAGAAAATCTTCCTGATTTTTGAAAAATAATTCCATCATCACAATATTTTCCGTTTGTCTTACGGCTCTTATATTACCATGGTGTATATCTATCGATTAACTTTGTCAAGAGCTTGAAATCGATTTGACATGACATTTGTCTGTATCACCAATCGCCATTAACAGTCGTGCAGTATATTATAATAAGATTAAGAAGGCTGTGTTATGAATATGTATTGGCCCGCCTATCTTGTCTTTACCTGTGTGGTGTATAGTTGTTGAAGGCTGTGTACAGTATTATAGTAACAACCATTATCAAGAGTGGTAAGTCTAATACATAACTCTATTTTATTATATTTACTAACGTCAAGGGAAATTCGGCAGAGAAAAGGGTTTTTTCTCAAATGTAGTTCAGCGATACCTAAAAGTCTCCTTATTAAATTGCAGGGCACAGTTAGTTAGACGTTAGACGTTGCTAGAACAATTACTCGTTCCATCCATCCATCAGCAGTTCTGCACGACGTTGACAACAATTTGCATTCCGTTCGCTGAAATGACTCTACAATCACGTGATTCACCTTCTTACACTTATACCGAGACATTAGCATTTTACAAAGATAACAACTTCGTTTCTCAGAATGATTGAATACGCATTCATAATTCAATAGCGTCAGAATGATCCATGGTATGTAGGGCTCGCGCAATAAAAAGTTGGTCAAACATAGTTAAACAAGCCATCTTAGACACAGAATTTGCATCTCGGAAAGAACGGGTGGCTTCTGACCCTGATTTTTGTCTTTTCTCTGTATGTCATACTAGTGTTACCCACCACCCAGTGGCTAAAGGACCCTTATTACGTCTTGTTTAATATTTACCAAAGCATTTACTCAAGCTAAATTCTCAAACGCTAACAGTTATAATCTTCTGTGGGAGAAATGTGGAATTCTTTATTCAATGCTATAGTGCACGCTATAATTGAGTGCTCTGACCATAATAACAGACGTGACAAATTTTCGAATAATCCATCTTAAACGCACACGATGTCAATTATCTGAAGTCATTATCAAATTATGTAATCTTTAGTTTAAACACTAGATTTAGTCTACCTGACAACAATACATAAGTGTATACTAAGATTATTTTTGCATTCTTGCGGAAAGAAACACCCAAACCTGATTTAGTGCATTAGTATAGTTATAATATCAATTTATTTAATTTATCTGTATATTTTTTTTCATTGATTTTTTTTTCTTATAGATATTAACTTATTCACTCTCTTTGTCCTCTTTCTGTCCTTTTACTTTCTATTCTCCTCATTTTACACTACATGGCGTTGCCCGTCTTCATTAGCCTACATGGTGCAGAAAAGTAGGACTTAAAACTCCATTCATTTAATTTCATTTTTACTTTCTATTCTGTTTGTATGACGTTTATCTATGTTATCTATAATAAAAAAGATCTACACCTTCCACGTTGGGTTTTTACAGGATTAGTAATAACTGATAATATTAGCTTAAACTTATTTACTT
The DNA here is from genome assembly GCF_000327385.1 of Lottia gigantea. Lineage (NCBI taxonomy): Eukaryota > Metazoa > Mollusca > Gastropoda > Lottiidae > Lottia > Lottia gigantea. The sequence goes on from NW_008709379.1 coordinate 80,660, forward strand.
TTATACGCCTACACTTCAATGAAATTTCCATGTATGAAACACTGTATGCTAAAAATATCATTACTGAAATATTCCATCAAAGTTTATATATTAAACACATTCCACTACAAAAGTCAATGATTATTATCGTTTAGGTAATTCTATACCATACTCAAACTGTTAGTTGTTTTTATCAGCATTCAACTTTCTGTTTATGGTATTTCTTTTGTCTTATTCAGTTTATATCTGATTGAAACTATGGAAATAGAGACGTCCAAGGAGATCCGAATTCTTCTTTTGGGCAAGACCGGAAGTGGAAAAAGCTCGGTGGGGAATCAGCTGATCGGAAGTAAAGTTTTTACAGTGAGCAGAAACGATGGAACACAACAGAGTCAGTTAGCAAGACGTACACTAGAAGATGGTAGAGAACTAGTTATAGTTGATACACCAGGTTATTGTAATATTCGCCTGACAGAAGAGGAAACTCAGAAAGAAATTGATAGAGGAATGGAGTTACTAGCCCCTGGTCCACATTGCGTTATCTTTGTCTTTAGTTTATCAGAGAGGGTAACTGGTGATGACATCAAGAGAATTCAAAACTTTCAGAAAGTATTCGATATGTATCTCAACAAACATGTCCTTGTAGTGTTTACTGGTATGGATGAGTTCGAAGACGAGGGTCAGACACTGGACGAGTATATACAAAAATTGCCACAGCAGTTAAACGATTTTATCAGCCGTCTGGCAACGTCACCAATAGGAGTTGCTGCTAGACGTCATACTGATATAAATAGCTCTTCTGAAATGATCCAGTCTGTTAAATTAACTTACGAGAAGCTTGGCAACTCTTTCCTTAATAACTCCACTATCAGGAAAAGGTAAATATATCAATGCAAATGCAAATATGAAAATGCAAATGCTAATACTTATTTGAATAGAATGTAGAGGTGCTCAAATGACTTGGAAAAAATACAAATTTGTCTCACATGTCCATAATTAAATCATATTAGCTAAATTAGAAGAGAATTACCAGCAGAATTCCAATGAGTGACCGATCAAGAAAGGTCAAAAGTCTTTTTTGTTAATCCAGACTCTACATACATGGACATTTATGATTGGTTCATTATATTCAATAAAAACATAATGATATGATTAAGAATACATGATAATTCATCAGAAACACCAATTAATCAAATAGTTTGCTTAAATTGACCCTAAAAAATAAATCCAGCAATAACGAATCTATATTTGTAGGACAGGCAACACAGGCTGGATTTCTGTTGGAGAATCGAAGAAGGCTAAAAAAGGTGACTACGTTATAGCTGTATAGTTTTTCTAGTTTATCTAGATAGTGATGTCGATAGGAAAAATCCATTTTCCATTTAACAAGTCTTATGATGTCTTTCATGTTTCAGATAATATACCACAGAATAATAAAAAAACAGTCTTGTTACTGGGTAAAAGTGGAATTGGTAAAAGTTCAGTAGGAAATGTTCTATTGGATGAGAAGAAGTTTGCTGCCAGTATGATGGAAGAAAGAGGTACTAAAACATGCCAAATTGAAGAATCAGACCAACTTCTAGTGGTAGATACTCCTGGTTTCTTCAGCTCAATTCGTTCTGATGTAGATACTGCTAACGATATCATCAGTACAATAAAGAGATTAACCTCGATTCATGTTTGTATTCTGGTGCTGAGTGTTGACGACAGATTTTCAGGATCTGAACAAATGGCTTGGGACTTTGTTACATGTTTATTTGGTGGAGAAATATCGGATCAACTGATGTATGTTTTTACTGGTAAAGATTCGCTAGAAGATGATGACCGTCAATTCATATTTCCACAGCATCTACTCAGTCTACCCAATCTACAACCATATCACATTCTGAATTGTAAAGGATACAGTCAGAAAGACAGAGATGGCCTTCTATATGATATCAATTCCAGATTTAACAACCCCATTTCTCCTAAGAGAATCGCCAATGCCCAGGTAGAATCTATTGCTGCGATGGAAAGGCATCGAAAAGAAGCGAATAAAGTGGATGGTAAAGCTTTCAGGAGAGCTGTTTATTACAGATTGGGACACGACGAATCTACAGGCTATTATTGGCAACAAATCCAACGTGTTTGTGACTGGTTCCGATCTTTGTTTGGTTTTGGTGGCCAGAATCGCGGATAACATTTTCATTGAACTACAGAACTTGACGAGTAGATACAGGTACAGATGTTTTCATTTAGAACCAATCTGTCCAATATTTATCCCATATTGAAAGGTTAATGTGAAACGATTATTAATAATCTTGAAAATAAAATACATTTGTCATCAAGTCACTGTTTCTTCAGTCGGGGTGTTCCTATTTGTAGTGTGCTTTGTGTATGTTGGGCAGCTATGACGGGGCGCCAGACACCTGATACCACTTTTCATTTGGAAATACTTACTCCCTTATAATTGATATACATGCTCATGTGAAAATTTCACTAGCTGCTACCAATGTTTCGTCAAAATGTCGTTTTGGATTTACAAAATTAATAAAAAAAAAATTTCCCGAGAGAAATTTTATCTGGAACTTTTAAGGAAAATGATGTATTTTCCATATCCACTTTCTTACACTTGTTGTTAGTATCACGTGACACCGAGACCCTTGAACTTTTGACTACGCGCAGTTTTAAATAGCCGACGAAAGATCCGTTATCTACATTATAGCGACCCCTCCTTCACCATCTGACACTTTTCTTTTTCCTCAGACAAATGTGATTTCAAATAAAACGTTGATGGAGTGCGGCTAATATAATTGACATGTGTACAGGTTGTTGAAATGTTTTTTTATGTTATGTTAAAGCTGTTAGGGTAAGACATATCAAACAAATCCAAAATTCCCTAAATAGCAACGCCTAGTAAGAAACCATTTACAAATTTTAACAAACATAAGTACATGTGCATAAGTAGTACGACACATCTGCCTCTATTCCAGCCTCTGAAAGACATTTTGACAGTTATCAGAAAAACTAGCTCCTGCTGGCGGTGGCTTACACACGACATTTTTCTACTTTTATTTTGAAGGTGATAATTCAACGAATTTTTAATTAGAAACTTTTTAAGTCCATATGATCAGCCTCCATCTTGTAAAAAACGGCGAAAAAAAGTTTTTAATTCAAAATTCTTGAATTATCAACTTGGTGAAAACTAAACCAAAGAGTCAGTTCAAGTAGAATACCCAACCCCACTCAAATTCATTATCATACTTTCTACGAAGGTGGAAATAGGATTTATCAAGAATCAGGATCAGCATTCGAATCTTAACTCATCCCTTATCCGAATGATTTAAGAATTGCCAAACGGAATCAATGTGAACATCATAAAAAAAGAACTGTTTTATAAGGAATATTAAGTGGGTTTTCTGCTTGATGACCTACTGACCGACACTACATAACCCAGAATATGATCTATTGATGACCTACTGGCCGACACTACATAACCCAGAATAAGATCTATTGATGACCTACTGGCCGACACTACATAACCCAGAATAAGATCTATTGATGACCTACTGGCAGATGCTACATAACCCAGAATAAGATCTACTGATGACCTACTGGCCGATGCTACATAACCCAAAATAAGATCTATTGATGACCTATTGGCCGACACTACATAACCCAGAATATGATCTATTGATGACCTACTGGCCGACACTACATAACCCAGAATAAGATCTATTGATGACCTACTGGCCGACACTACATAACCCAGAATAAGATCCATTGATGACCTACTGACCGACACTACATAACCCAGAATATGATCTATTGATGACCTACTGGCCGACACTACATAACCCAGAATAAGATCTATTGATGACCTACTGGCCGACACTACATAACCCAGAATAAGATCTATTGATGACCTACTGGCAGACACTACATAACCCAGAATAAGATCTACTGATGACCTACTGGCCGATGCTACATAACCCAGAATAAGATCTACTGATGACCTACTGGCCGATGCTACATAACCCAAAATAAGATCTATTGATGACCTATTGGCCGACACTACATAACCCAGAATAATATCTATTGATGACCTACTGACCGACACTACATAACCCAGAATAAGATCTATTGATAACCTACTGACCGACACTAAATAACCCAGAATAAGATCTATTGATGACCTACTGGCCGACACTACATAACTCAGAATAAGATCTATTCATGACCTACTGGCCGACACTACATTACCCAGAATAAGATCTATTAATGACCAACTGGCCGACACTGCATTACCCAGCAAAAGATCTATTGATGATCACTGGCCGATACTACATAACCCAGAAGAAGACCTATTTACATTCACATCTGCTCTCATTTCAATTTTTGTAGTCTGTAGTCATAATATTGTTCGTAGTAGGGGCCCAGCATCAGTTTATATTATGTGTTAACCTTTGGTACTTCGGTACGTTTTTTGCAAAATTTTGTATTTTCATCTGAAGGTGGGATTCCCTTAGGAATAGGGGCTCGTGATATTAGTTGAGTCACTGTAAGTTGCATCATTACTAAATACAATCGCTAGAATTTGAATTTAAAGTGGATCTATTACCTTGCAGGAGGGAGGGTCCATTAAAACAGTTTTATGCCAAGGACATTTACCATGTACTTCAGTGCTAGTAACATAGTTTTTAAATGGGGATATTCTTTTTACATTCAATATGAGTTTATATAATTATATTCAATTCTAACAACGAAATGTTGTCATCGCAATAACATGTTGTGAAGAGAACAATAATGAGTTATATGTAGCCTAGCAGCCTATGTCATACCCCTGTCTTTCTGCACGTAACGACTATTTTAAATCTTCTTACAATAAACGATCAAATTGTTATTAAACCTTTTCTATAGTGAATGTATTCAACAAGTTTCTACACGAACCACACGTTATTATCATACCTTTTGAATATTTTTATATCAATGATTATCGCCAATGACAAGAAAAACGCGGTATGTTCGTACTTAATAAAACACGAACCGACTTGAACCGACCAGAAACGACTAGGAATCGAGTTGGATGGAAACGACCAACGAAAATCAACCAGGAACCGAGAAGGAAAACGACAGGAAACGTCCTCGAACTATTTTGCGATGAATTCTAAGCATGCTAATCAGGCCGAACATGTACTTCATCTTAGCAAAATGTGCATCATACATAATAAGAACATTCCAACTTTTTATTGCAGCCAGCGTCAAGAAAACGTGTTTTGCAATATCAAATAGAATATCAAAATGACTTGTCGGAGTGGCGGAGCAGTCGGAGGATGTCGGGGAAACCAAGATACCGAACAGGAAACTACCTCAAACTATTGAAAATAGTAGAAGCGAGTAATGTCCACACCTTGTCCGGACACATATCTCGTGTATTCACTTTACTGTAATCCTGCATCGTACACCACACCTTCACCGCACCTCGTCTATTTGCGTTTTTTTTTTATGTTGTTAGCCAATGAAATTATTTATAGTCACCAGAATGAATTTGTTAATTTGTGTTAAATATTCACCAGAAAGAATTGTTACTTCTGAAAAGTATCATGTATAGCAAATGAAACGTAACAAAAAATAATTTGAATAATCAGTTTATTAACAATAATTATTTATTTAAAGTGATAAAGAAAAACAAATAACACAAACATTCTAACTGACAATGAAAAACAATGTGACCACAACCTTGACACAACCACATAAAGAAATAATACAGAAATACTTCCAGCAAAGTTCTATCTAACTCAATGAGTTCAATACTATTCTACAAAATAATAGTTGCTTCTTAATCTATTTGGTATGTTATAGACGAGACCAGCATGATCTATGTTACTTAAATAGTTATAACTGTATTTAAAAGTATTATATAACTAAAGGTGTATACAATTATAGAAAACACTAATAATAACTAAGTGCATACTCATAACAGAATTTGTTGATTTGTTACAGAACCGGGCGTCGGAATTATTGATAGATGAAATTGGACTCTTTCAGATAGTCCAGCAAATATTTCAACGACTGTATCATTTAAGGGCCTGCAAGGTTCTCACATGTAAATTCTTTAGGCTTTAGGCTGCTCACTCGCTAATTTGTTTTAAATACAGTTTAAATGCATCACTAATACCATCAAAAGTTATAGTGTTAATGTCACCCCACAGTCCTTGTAGTTCATCCATAGTTTCTATTTCATTCCTCAATTCTTCTTGAATCTCATCCTTAGTTTTAGACTTGTCGATCTCTCGTATTGTCTGTATTTCTTCTTCTATTCTCTCTTCTACAAGATTCAATAAATCTCCACTATAAAACTCCCTTCCATTCTCTTCAATAGTTTTAATTATTAATTCTATAACAGATTCTACATCTTGTTCATGAGACATATTACCTGGTTTGTTACAGATACCAACATATCGCTGATAGCATTGCTCCAAAAATTCTTTAAGATAGTCTGGACTGTTATCTACAAATTCTTCTAACGTTACTTCATCATCATCTAAATCATCTTTATTTGTAAAAACTACAATAACATACTTATGGACATTTTCACCAAATAAATTCCTCAGTATTTCTAAGGTATCAACCTCTTCTTTGGTAAATCTACCGATGCGTAAGACAAACAAGAATGCATGTGGTCCAGGAGCAGTCAACGCTAAACATTTAGAAATTTCTTTAACCGTTTCTTCGTTGGGTATCTTGCTGTCAAATAGACCAGGGGTGTCGATGACATTCAACAAGGCCTCGTGATTAACCAAATACCTCTGTTTTCGCTGACATCTCTGTGTGACGGGCATAGCAGAGTTCTGAGATGTAAAAGCCCTTTCGTTTGGTTTCGTCTGACCCAGTATACTGTTTCCTGAAGCACTTTTACCCACTCCAGTCTTTCCAACTAGAACAACTCTATATTCTGAAATACAAAAACATTTTGTCCAGGCATGATTGAAATTAGTGCTGGGTATCGCCAATAATGCCACGAGACGATATGTATCACGATACAAGGGTCATGATACGATACGTATCGCGATATGGTGTAAAATTTAAAGGGATTGTAGAGGTTTTAGAGCCTTTGTATGTGTATGAGGGATACCTTTGACTTCTATTTGGGACATTCCTATTCTTCGTCCGATGCTTGTGGTTTCTGCAATTCCATAAAGAGAAAGCCGGAAATGACGCACCTCCCGCAGGAGAATTCGTAAACATTATACCACCAGACCACAATACAATAATAATATATATCTACCCTTACAAGATGGCGTCATTTTGAACTAGAAATTGCCGACTCATTCACATTTTTCTTCACCGTTGCCTTATAAAACTTTATTTTATTTTACACATACATATTATACATTTTACATTATCATACAGAACACATATAAAAATAGGGTTTCAATCCTACATGCAACAAATTTAACTATAGATCTCATACATCTTTAATCTATAAAATACATGACATGTTGTTTATGGGTATTTGTGACATTTAGAGGGGTCTTTAAAAAGCTTGTATATCTTTCCATTTTTCAATGTAAATTTTTGAATTAGGATATGTGTTTAATTCTAAATTCTTTATTTTATTCAAATATCTACAAAGGTCAAATTTACTAGGGTCAATATTTAAGAGTTTACATTTGTAAATATAATATTTTGTCAAATATATTAAGTGGTTTGCAAAGAGCCACTGTGGTTTGGTTTTGAATTTCGTTTTGTCCACAATTCCAAAATGATAATATTCTGAAGATAATTTAATTCTAATTTCACTTGTGTATAAAATTTCATTTAATTTATCTAAAACAACTTGAACATAAGGACAAAGAAAAAAAGATGTTCAATCGTTTCAGGGCAGGAGTTACAGATTGAACAAAGTGAGCATTCTGTTAATTTACATTTCAAAAGCTTTTCATTGGTGTATATTACTCGATGTAAATACTTATATTGAAAATTTCGTAATTTTGAATTGGAGCAAACGGTAAAATTCATTGTAAATATATCTTTCACATATTTGTAATCTATTTGTTGTTTTATGAGATTTTGCCACTTAACAATATATTTAGGAGTTATATATTCACGTTTGATCAAATGGTCATATACATCCTTAGGTTTAATTATATCTAATGTTTTACTATATATTTTCTTTATCAAGTTATCAATATCATCTAGTATATTTTGAAAAACGATAGGCTGTAATATATTGACATTTTTTTAGTTGATTTTAAAACTATACTTTTGAGGTTCTGTATAATATGATTTTCGGACAAGGTAAAATTTGTAGATATTGTATGAACATCTTCAACATGAATTATACCTTTAATGAATAACTTCAAATTATAAGTATTGAATAAGATGTTTTTATTATTCCATATTATTTGGTTCTGTAAGTTTCTGTATTGATCAATATTTCTAATATAAATAAATTTCCAGTCCTCAAGCAATTTATTATAGAAAGGTATGTTAATTTTTATGTTTTTGTCATAATTACAGGCAAAAATAAGTTGACCTCCATAATTTTTTAGAATGAAGTTAAAAGTTGTAGAACAAATCGATGACTTATCAAACAGAAACTTTTTTATCCAAAATATACTTTGACATTTTAGAAATAAATTTAGATCGATCATATTCAAACCACAATTTTGTATATCTTGGTTTATCATTTTCCTTTTGACTTTATCTGGACCGTTCCATAGAAATTTATAAACCTTTTTCATTGAACTTTTTGATTATTTTTTCAGGTATATATATATAGCTTTCGATGGATACAAAATTTTGGGTAACATAAAGGATTTTATTACTTGAATTTTTCCTATAAGAGTAAGGTTTCTTGTGCTCCATTTTGAAATAACTGTATCAATATCTGTCAATTTATTTTCACAATTCAATTTTATAGATTCAGTTTTGTTTAGTGTAAAAGATATTCCTAATATTTTTATTGGTTCATTATTAACTTTCAATTTTAATAATTTCAAAACTCTTTACGACGTCTTATATTGCTTAGTTTTAACGGAATGGAAGAGTTGTGTGATATTTGTTCAAATCAGAGCGCTATAAATATCATTACTTCTGATAAAATGTCCGGTTTCGAATACAGTGAGGCGAACATTTGGTAAAGCAAGTTAGTCCAGTATTACTATCACTACTGGACTACCAAATGGTCGCTCGACATCTTGAGATATAAAGTACTACAAAAGTGAAGCAAAATGTAAAAGCCGCCATCTTGTAAGAGGAGATAAAATATATTATTATGTTATATTATGGTCTGGTGGTAGAATAGTTACAAATTCTCCTGTGGGAGCTGCGTCATTTCCGGCTAACTCTTTCTGGAATTGCAGGAACCACGGGCATCGGAAGGAGAATTGGAATCTCCTAAATAGATATCAAAGGAGTGACCATTACACATAAAAAGGCTAGAAAACCTCTTTACAATCCCTTTAACACGTTGTCTTCAAAGTTTCAATATATAATGATTTATAACTTTATAACTGTGATATTTGGTAGTGTAGTTGACACTTGATAATAAGTTATCAACAATTTCAATCAAGTCTGTGAGAAACATGCTACGACTGACAAAAAAATTCCCACTTTTTAAGGAATGAGAGGTATCGTCAAGTATCAATACACGACCTCGCGATACGATCCACCGATAATAGAAATCCATGGCTATGTTCTAACTTCAGTAAACTTTATAAATCTTCTGTCAAATATACATCAAAATATAAATTATAGCACCTGGCTCATTGTAATACTTATTAGTAATCAGTTGATCCTTCTTGTGAATTGAGATTGGTTAAATTTCAAAATTCAATCTGCAAGGCATTCCGAATTAATATATCTTAGCGGAAGCAAGTTATTGAGAAAAAGGCTATCATGTTGGATGCATATCATTGAGAAATAGTTTATCTTGGTGGGTGCAAGGCATAGAGAAATAGTCTATCTTGTTGGATGCATATCATTGAGAAATAGTCTATCTTGTTGGATGCATATCATTGAGAAATAGTTTATCTTGTTAGATGCATATCATTGAGAAATAGTTTATCTTGGTGGGTGCATATCATTGAGAAATAGTCTATCTTGTTGGATGCATATCATGAGAAATAGTCCATCTTGTTGGATGCATAACATGAGAAATAGTCTATCTTGGTGGATGCATATCATTGAGAAATAGTCTATCTTGTTGGATGCATATCATGAGAAATAATCTATCTTGTTGGATGCATATCATTGAGAAATAGTTTATCTTGTTGGATGCATATCATTGAGAAATAGTTTATCTTGTTGGATGCATATCATTGAGAAATAGTTTATCTTGTTGGATGCATATCATTGAGAAATAGTTTATCTTGTTGGATGCATATCATTGAGAAATAGTTTATCTTGTTGGATGCATATCATTGAGAAATAGTTTATCGTGTTGGATGCATATCATTGAGAAATAGTCTATCTTGTTGGATGCATATCATTGAGAAATAGTCTATCTTGTTGGATGCATATCATTGAGAAATAGTCTATCTTGTTGGATGCATAACATTGAGAAATAGTCTATCTTGTTGGATGCATATCATGAGAAATAGTCTATCTTGTTGGATGCATATCATTGAGAAATAGTCTATCTTGTTGGATGCATATCATTGAGAAATAGTCTATCTTGTTGGATGCAAGGCATAGAGAAATTGTCTATCTTGTTGGATGCATATCATTGAGAAATAATCTATCTTGGTGGATGCATATCATGAGAAATAGTCTATCTTGTTGGGTGCATATCATTGAGAAATAGTCTATCTTGTTGGATGGATATCATGAGAAATAGTCTATCTTGTTGGATGCAAGGCATAGAGAAATAGTCTATCTTGTTGGATGCATATCATTGAGAAATAGTCTATCTTGGTGGATGCATATCATTGAGAAATAGTCTATCTTCTTGGATGCATATCATTGAGAAATAGTCTATCTTGTTGGATGCATATCATTGAAAAATAGTCTATCTTGTTGGATGCATATCATAGAAAAAATAGTCTATCTTGGTGGATGCAAGGCATAGAGAAATAGTCTATCTTTGTGGATGCAAGGCATAGAGAAATAGTCTATCTTGTTGGATTCATATCATTGAGAAATAGTTTATCTTGGTGGATGCAAGGCATAGAGAAAAAGTCTATCTTGTTGGATGCATATCATAGAGAAATAGTCTATCTTGGTGGATGCATATCATTGAGAAATAGTTTATCTTGTTGGATGCATATCATTGAGAAATAGTCTATCTTGGTGGATGCATATCATTGAGAAATAGTCTATCTTGTTGAATGCATATCATTGAGAAATAGTTTATCTTGTTGGATGCATATCATTAAGAAATAGTCTATCTTGTTGGATGCATATCATTAAGAAATAGTCTATCTTGGTGGATTCATATCATTGAGAAATAGTCTATCTTGATGGATGCAAGGCATAGAGAAATAGTCTATCTTGTTGGATGCATATCATTGAGAAATAGTCTATCTTGTTGGATGCCTATCATTGAGAAATAGTTTATCTTGTTGGATGCATATCATTGAGAAATAGTCTATCTTGTTGGATGCATATCATTGAGAAATAGTTTATCTTGTTGGATGCATATCATAGAGAAATAGTCTATCTTGTTGGATGCATATCATAGAGAAATAGTCTATCTTGGTGGATGCAAGGCATATTGAAATAGTCTATCTTGTTGGATTCATATCATTGAGAAATAGTCTATCTCATTGGATGCATATCATTGAGAAATAGTCTATCTTGTTGGATGCATATCATTGAGAAATAGTCTATCTTGTTGGATGCATATCATTGAGAAATAGTCTATCTTGGTGGATGCAAGGCATAGAGAAATAGTCTATCTTGTTAGATGCATATCATTGAGAAATAGTTTATCTTGTTGGATGCAAGGCATAGAGAAATAGTTTATCTTGTTGGATGCAAGGCATTGAGAAATAGTCTATCTTGTTGGATGCATATCATTGAGAAATAGTCTATCTTGGTGGATGCATATCATTGAGAAATAGTCTATCTTGTTGGATGCATATCATTGAGAAATAGTCTATTTTGTTGGATGCATATCATTGAGAAATGGTTTATCTTGTTGGATGCAAGGCATAGAGAAATAGTCTATCTTGTTGGATGCAAGGCATAGAGAAATAGTCTATCTTGTTGGATGCAAGGCATTGAGAAATAGTTTATCTTGTTGGATGCATATCATTGAGAAATAGTCTATCTTGGTGGATGCAAGGCATTGAGAAATAGTTTATCTTGTTGGATGCATATCATTGAGAAATAGTTTATCTTGTTGGATGCATATCATTGAGAAATAGTTTATCTTGTTGGATGCATATCATTGAGAAATAGTTTATCTTGGTGGATGCAAGGCATAGAGAAATAGTCTATCTTGTTGGATGCATTCATTGAGAAATAGTTTATCTTATTGGATGCATATCATTGAGAAATAGTCTATCTTGTTGGATGCATAGAATTGAGAAATGGTTTATCTTTTTGGATGCATATCATTGAGAAATAGTCTATCTTGTTGGATGCACATCATTGAGAAATAGTTTATCTTGTTGGATGCAAGGCATAGAGAAATAGTCTATCTTGTTGGATGCATATCATTGAGAAATAGTTTATCGTGTTGGATGCATATCATTGAGAAATAGTTTATCTTGTTGGATGCATATCATTGAGAAATAGTTTATCTTGGTGGATGCAAGGCATAGAGAAATAGTCTATCTTGTTGGATGCATATCATTGAGAAATAGTTTATCTTGTTGGATGCATATCATTGAGAAATAGTCTATCTTGTTGGATGCATAGAATTGAGAAATGGTTTATCTTGTTGGATGCATAGAATTGAGAAATGGTTTATCTTTTTGGATGCATATCATTGAGAAATAGTCTATCTTGTTGGATGCATAACATTGAGAAATAGTCTATCTTGTTGGATGCATAACATTGAGAAATAGTCTATCTTGTTAGATGCACATCATTGAGAAATAGTTTATCTTGTTGGATGCAAGGCATAGAGAAATAGTCTATCTTGTTGGATGCATATCATTGAGAAATAGTTTATTTTTTTAGATGCATATCATTGAGAAATAGTGTATCTTGTTGGATGCATATCGTTGAGAAATAGTCTATCTTGTTGGATGCATATCATTGAGAAATAGTTTATCTTGTTGGATGCATATCATTGAGAAATAGTCTATCTTCTTGGATTCAAGGCATAGAGAAATAGTCTATCTTGTTGGATGCATATCATTGAGAAATAGTTTATCTTGTTGGATGCATATCATTGAGAAATAGTTTATCTTGTTGGATGCATATCATTGAGAAATAGTCTATCTTGTTGGATGCATATCATTGAGAAATAGTTTATCTTGTTGGATGCATATCATTGAGAAATAGTCTATCTTGTTGGATGCAGGGTATTGAGGAATAGTCTATCTTGGATGCTGGGCGCAGAGTTTAGATAGTCTCCTCTTTCCTTCGAACTGTACGATCTTAAAACGGACATAAGATACATGGTACCTATATTTTCGCAAATCTATACAATACAAATACATGTAATATACAAATACGGGTACCTATATTTTCACAAGCCTACCATGGCAGAAGCTATTCATTCCAGGGTTTTGAAAGAAAAAAAAAACGTATTTACCTTTTTTAATGACACCATCCGCCATCGTGTTTTTATGTGCTATCAACACTACTTCCGGTTTACTCTAATTCTGAAGGAAAATGCAATCACTACAAGGTTTCTTTGTATCACCATACACTATTACGTGTAATGAATATTCACCTTGCATTTAATTTTGACTTGTAGAAAGTCTACATTAAATAATGTATTAGATTGGTTATATCATGTTAAATCACGACTCGATTAAGTCAAAAGAAAAGAACGAACATGTCTATGCGAATACTTTTTTTGTCACGTAGCTTCTAAATTATTCTGGAATGCACAAAAGGTGAAAAAACTTTCCCGCTGTATTACCCTATTACTGGTAAACAATGCAAAGAAATTTATTCCCCGAGAAATCTTGTTGGATGCATATCATTGAGAAATAGTTTATCTTGTTGGATGCAAGGTATTGAGAAATAGTCTATCTTGTTGGATGCAAGGCATTGAGAATTAGTCTATCTTGGTGGATGCAAGGTATTGAGAAATAGTCTATCTTGTTGGATGCAAGGCATTGAGAAATGGTCTATCTTGGTGGATGCAAGGTATTGAGAAATAGTTTATCTTGGTGGATGCAAGGTATTGAGAAATAGTCTATCTTGGTGGATGCAAGGTATTGAGAAATAGTTTATCTTGGTGGATGCAAGGTATTGAGAAATAGTCTATCTTGTTGGATGCATATCATTGAGAAATAGTATATCTTGGTGGGCGCAAGGCATTGAGAAATAGTTTATCTTGGTGGATGCAAGGCACAAAGAAATAGAAAGTCTACATTAACTAATGTATCAGATTGGTTATATCATGTTAAATCACGACTCGATTAAGTCAAAAGATATATCAACTCTATAAGAGCCGAGCAAAGTGACCTTGTTACTATTACAAATACTGCATGGGTATGGGCGGGGTTTAAAATGTATTTGACAATTTGCAAAACATAAACACTAGAGGTTTCAATTGGTTGCTTTTTATGTGATTGTATGATCTGACTATCAAATACCGGCCACAATCTATGCTGAAGGTGTTTTATGTTAAGAATTCGCTTCAGGAAAAGCACTCTTACAGGTTATAGATTGAGGTAAGTTTAATGTTCCATTTTTCAGTCTTTGAAAAAACTGTTCATGTTTTTTGTCCACAAGTAGTTACTCAATTATCTCTGCACTGGAGTGTACGAAACGTGTAAATTCTTAAAGAACGCTTGATGCCTCAATACGACCAGGTTTGTCAACTCGGCACCTCATACATACAGACCAGTGAGCTCCAACCTTTGTCGTTTCATCGTATTTTACAGACGATCTTATGTGAATTGGATTATCAGCTTCAAATCAGAAATGATAGAGTATTCTAAACATGGTCGTCGTTTAAGTCAGTGACGTAGCAAGCATTTTATTGACGGGGGCCATTTTCATTTACGCAAAGTCATTCTATTACCATCTTCTCTACCTAAAGACATTCTTATTCACTGAAACCTATAATTAGACTTGAATCACTTCGAAATAAGATTTATGTCAGTCAGTGGTCCGCCACCCTGTTAGTTACAGGTTCTATCTTTTAAAAAAGATTGTTTTTATTGTAGTGAGTGGTGATTCGAGTTAACATTTTGACGATATGGCAGCGGCTGACAAAGGTAAGCAAATTGATGTTTTATCAGTGTCCCCGATACAAATAAGCTTTTTAGAAAACCTATTTACAATCCCTTTCAAGGGGGCCATGGTGCCTCAGTAAGTTAGACGCTAACCTGAAAGTCCAAGGTTCAATACCGGAATAAAGCGAGATTATACGCTTTATAACATGGCGGCACTGATGATACGGTGTATTGATTGATCTCTTGATACTCGCCGGTTAGTACGTGTAGCCTACAAAGTTGAAACAATATGACGCCCAAATCTACGAAGTAACACTTTTCCGTAAGAAATAATGAATACACAACCAATGCGTTGTCCCAATTTACCCGTAAAGAAAATGTGCGCCTGTCCGGTGGGGAGGAGCCACGTGATGATACTGAGGAGAACTTTACTGACATTGTATCAAACATTGGACAAGCTATGGATGTCCACGTTGATACAACATTCATAGTCGACGCTCACCGTCTTGGAAAGAAGTCCCCCGGTAAATGCAGGCAAATTAGTGTTCGCTTAGCCAATCGTGCTGCTAGACACAAGTTCATAGCCAATAGAAGAAAGCTGAAACAAAACGCAATAATGTGTTTATTTCTGACGATTTGACCCCGTTGCGATTTAAGTTATTCCAGATGGTCCGAAAAAATGATGATGTTAAATATGCCCACACACGGGATGGAAAGATCATATGTTTGACGCAAAATCGTACTAAGACCCTGATGATCTATTTAAGATTAGAGTTTATGAAGTTGATTACACTGCTCTCGACAGAACTGCAGGAATGCAGTGGAAGTGTACATGATGATTCGTGCAACTAAACCAACGACAACGATAGTGGACAGTCTACACAATCTGAAGATTCTTTTATTATTGAAAAATCTATTGACATATATAAAACAATAAACATACTGTGAATGACTCATTCAATAATGTGGAAATATTGTCCCTTAATGTCTATGGTCTAGTCTCAAAATTGTGTAACCCTGATATCATCCAGTTGATATCTTTGTATGATACAATATGTTTGTCAGAAACTAAGCTTGATCAATATGATGTTATTTATGTTGATGGTTTTACCCTGCTTCCTCTCGTCGTCAGGTAAGATTGTAAATCTAGATCTGGAGGTATGTGTTCTAGTTCGAGACTGCTTTTGTAAATATGTTAAGATAAATATTCCTATTAGTATTACTTGTCCTAGTCATTGTATTCTCTGGTTTACTGTTGATGACACGTTACTGTTTGAGAAAAACCTTTTTTGGAGTTTTTTATATACCACCAGAAAATAGCCATTATAGTAACATTGATATGTTTACAGAAATGGAAAATATCATTGTTGATACAAATTTGCAAGTTTGCTTGCTTGGTGATTTTAATGCACATATAAAAAATGCAAATGAATATGTTGATATTGATAATCACATATTAAATGTTTGTAATATGTCAAATGATGACCAAGTATTGATTAACAAATTGCATATTTTAGAAAACTGTAATGTTTCTACTGTTCGATTCTCACTAGATAATTATAAAATTGATAGATATGGTAAAAGATTATTACATTTATGTAAAAGTACACAGATCTTTTTTGTGAATGGTCGTTGTGGATCTGATCGTGGTATAGGTCTGTAATTGATTATGTGATTATTTCACCTGAATAATTCAGATCTGTTATTGATTTTAATTTTACTAGCATTTGATCCTATTCTCAGTGATGTTTATAATCCTGTATGCTTACATTTGTGTTCAAATGTTAGATCTAATTGTACTATTAGTGATACAGACAATAATGACTCTGATAATCACCTGTGAAGATAAATCTCGTGTACAACCAAAATGGTGCAGAGACCGGGCTGCAGTTTACACTGAACACCTTGACACAAACCGTGTTGATGAACTTCTAGTTGTACTGAGGTCAATTGACACTCAAAATACAGACCTTGTTTCAATATAGTTGAAAATTGTAATATTATTTTTAAGTATGCTGCTGAACATGCAAATATGTTTGTTAATTGTACTAGTATTGGTGAGAAAAAACGTAATAAAAAATATATTCATTGTAAGAAATATTTTAATAGTGAATGTTATGTAAAACGTAAAGCGTCCAAAAAATATCATTATAGAGTAGCTTTAATCATAAGAATATTGTTTGTAAAAGTAAAGAATACAAGAAAATGATAAAAAAAAAAATTAGTGAGTATAAAAAAGCGTACATCAGACACTAAATTATATTGGTACTTGTTAAGTGGTAACAAAGGTAGAGCTTGTCAGTAAAAAGTGGCTATTAACGTATTTTTTGACCATTTCAGGAATTTGAAGAATGATGAAAATGACGTAGATATTGTTTTGCCTGAAAATATTACTGAATATAATAATACTGTTATTGTCATTGAAAAATGATAAAGCTAGTAGTAAGGATATGATACTCAATGAGTTTCTTAAGCATGCAGATAATAGACTTTTACTCGTTTATGTGAACATTTTTAATATTGTTTTTGAAAGTGGTATAGTACTAGATACCCGGGCTAAGGGTTATATATATCCTATATTGAAAATTATTTACCAGTATACTAAATGATAGACTATTTAAGTACCTTGAAAGTTTAGGCTTGTTATGTGAAGAGCAAGCTGGATTTAGAAAGGGTTATGGTACTGTTGACCACATTTTCAGTTTGAAATGTCTCATTGATCTATACTTATTCAGAAGGAAAAAGTTATACTGTGCTTTTGTAGATTATTAGAAGGCGTTCGACTCGGTTAGTAGAGTGCTGCTATGGCAAAAAACTGTTACAAAATGGTATTGATGGCAAAATGCTTACTGCTGTACAGAATCTATATAAAACTGCTGAAGCTTGTGTCAGAGATGTTAATAATTTCTCAGAATATTTTGCTGTTTGATAATGATGATATTGAAGTTTATTTTATCAGCATTAAAATATAGCTAAGACCAATGATGTTATATTTTTAAAAAATAGGCAGTGTGAGAATACTCTGTTTATAGCTGTTTTAGAAGATCTTAAATATCTTTGTTTTCAAGAAAAGGTACATTTTCACAAAATAAAGCTAGACTTGTTCAACAGGCAAGGAAGGCAATGTTCTATGTATTGTGTAAAGCAAGACAACTTTGTATACCAATGGATATTTTTTACAATTATTTAATGCAATGGTTGCACCTCAATTGCTATATGGTGCTGACGTGTGGGGTTATAAAAAAATGATATTATTGAATCTTTGCATAAAGAATTTTGCAAGTATATTTTGAAGGTTAAAAAATGCACTCCAAATTGTATCGTTTATGGAGAACTTGGTAGAATACCCATGTCTAATTGTAATAAAGCCAGAATCGTTGGTTTTCTATATGGTAAAAAAGAGAAAATATCTCGCACACTATATGAAATGTTATATAGACTTGATGAAGACGATATGTATCGCTCTAAATGGTTGTCATGTATCAAACAAAAATTTTATTTGAGTGTGATAATAATCATTGTTGGAATGAACAGCTCTGGAAAGAAATTTTATTCTGTCACAAAGAGTAAAACAGTTTCTTCGTGGAAAGTTTGTTGAAGAGTGGAAAGCACAAATATATAATTCACTTAAATGTATTAACATTAGAATTTATAAGTCTGAATTTGGTCTTGAGAAGTATCTATCAGTTAGCTCCATGATTTAATGTATAATCTTATTAATTTTAAATGTGGAAGCCATAAGTTGCCAATTGATGCTGGTAGATTTTTCAGTATTGATAGATCTGAAAGTATTTGTGATTTGTGTGATAAGGAAGAACTAAGTGATGAGTTTCATTATGTTTAATTGTAACTTTTTTGGTATAGAAAGACATAAATTTATACCTGATCATATCTATAACAACAGAAACATTATTAGTCTGAGTTAACAGTGAAGATAAATAATTATGCTAAATTTGAAAATTGTCATGTCTGTATTTAAGTAACCGTATTTGCAATGTTCAAATGTTTGTTACATTTATATTTGTTATATTTATTGTGTTAAATTTATCGTACTATTATGCCTCATGTGAGGCCTTTAGTGAAATAAAAAAGTTTCAAAGTTTACACCTTCGGATTTTCCAACCAGATTTCCCCAGATCTGTGATGCAGGCAAGAGGGACTGACATGGAAAAGCGTCTAGTCTTTCAGATGGGACAATAAACTGAGGCCCCGTGTGCTACACACTGTTAAAGATCCCTCGTCAGTTGAAAATCGAAAAAGAGCAGGCTAGTGCCACTGTCCTGGCACAATTTTCCTCATTGTACCCTGCAGCCTTTCATTTTACAATCCCTTTCAAGTTCAAGCCCAAGCGAATCATAGCCTACGTATTCAACTGCATTAATTCTGTGGTGAAGATTCTGTTAGCCCATTCATTCAGCTGGTCGTAGTCGGAGATGCAAACCATTTCACGATCAACCACCTGTTGTATATAAATGACAATAACCAAGTTGATTTATTGATATATTTCAGAATATCGTATTGTAATAATCGGCAAGACTGGAACTGGTAAAAGTAGTCTGGGTAACAGTATATTGTCGTATAAAGATGACGAAAACCGCCCTTTTCCATCACAAACTTCAGCAAATTCTGTAACTAAAACGTGTCAAAGGGGCTTTGTGTCCTTAAAACACAAAAAAACAACGTTAATTGTCATCGACACTCCTGGGCTGTTTGACACAAATATAGCCAATGATGAAACCATCACCGAAATCGTTAAATGTGTTGCTTTAGCAGCTCCTGGTCCCAACTTGTTCTTATTTGTACTGAGTCTTAAACGGTTAACCAAAGAAGATATCGATTCAATTGAACTGTTAAAATCCACATTTGGTAAAGATGTCCTTAAATATGCGGCGGTAGTTTTTACTTGCAAGGATGAATTAGAGTATAAAGATATACAGGAGTACATTGAGGACAGTCAACAATTCCTGAAAGATTTGATATTTGATTGTGGTGGTCGGTATGCAGCTATTTGTACCAAAAAGTCGAGAACCAACAATTACAAAAAAGACGTAAAAGGCGTGCTTGATTTAATTACCCACACCATTGAAAGCCATAGTTACAAATTTTATACAGCAGAGATGTTCAAAGTCGCTGATACCATTTTAGAGAAAGAGGTTGAAACTCGATCAGAGAAGGAACCCGAGAGAATGAAGGAAGAGATAAAAGAAGAAGTTAAATCTGAAATTGAAAAGAAAGATTCTGGTTCAGAACAATCTGGGTTATGGCAAGCGTTGAATGCCGGAGTTAAAGCAGCTATTCCATGGGCAAAGTGGGCATGGGGAGCGGTAACAGGGTGGTAATAAGCAGCCTGCGAACCATAATCTTTAAAGTTTAACAGATTCATCATTATCTGCATGAGATGATATTTCATTTTGTCATATATTCGGTTATCTTAAGTAGAATTTTACGTCCACTTCAGCCATATTTATCAGTTTCAGAATGAAAAATGGTATAAAATAAAATAAAAATGTATTGCTAAGTACGTGTAGTTATTAAAACGACAGTCCTATAGGATTGGTAAAAGACAGCATTCGTAACAAGGGTTGAGATTCAGTGTATATAGAGCAAGGCGAAAATGGCCCAGCTTCCTTTTAAAGGGCTAGACCGTTTTTTTCAATGAGTTTTTGTGGCCTTGATCGTGAAATACATAATTCTTCATGCCAACACGTAGAGGAAGTCACCATTGATAAAATAATTCTAAAACGGTAACGTAAGTATTTCAAATCTCGAGGCCTCCATTTTATTGTTCTGGAAAATAGCGAACTCAATTTTGATTGGACCAATTGAATCAATCAGCGTTAATTACACATATATCCGACCGGAAGACGCGATATTTTCATTTTTCATTATTGTGATTTTGTGAATTTTGCTATAATGATAATAATCCATAATTTACGTGTAACAGCCGGAGAAGTACACAAACATTGCTAATTAGATATAGTTACACGCATAATTAGCGTAATTCTTCTTGAAAATAAATCCATCTAGACTTTTAACATGGAAGGCTCAAATTTGACGGTGGGCTGTTAACAGTATTACTAAATGGTGCTGTTTCTAGTACAAAATTGTATCCAAATCAGATTGTATAAATTCTTAAAATAATGATTACAAACACTCACACCAAGTTTCGTCAAAATCTTCTAATGTGTTTACAAGCTGAAAATTGAACGCGTTTTCAAGAACAAAGGAAATATTAAATATTTTTCGATTTTTCTAATTTTCGATAGGGATCATTCTTGGGTGATACCTTACATTCACACAAAGTTTCATCAAAATCTGTCAATAACTGAACCTACTAGAGAGTTTAGAAGCTAAAAATTGAACGCGTTTTCATGATAAGGGGAAATAACTCATACTAAATTGTTTTGATTTTTTTCTGATTTTCAATAGGGTTCATCCTTAGGTGATTACAAATAATCATTCGCCTAAATCAGTTAAGAATTGTGCCTTCTAGAGCGTTTACGAGCAATTGTGGACGGAGGAATGACGGACTTAAGTGAATACAATAGATTGAGTTGGATTGTTCAGATGTCGTCTTGTTCAAATGTCGTCATGGTCAGATGTCTTGTTCTGATGTCGGAATCCATACTCCTAGGTCGTAATCCATAGAGAATATCTATATGTTATTTAATTTCCTACGGATTGAATGTAGATTTTCACGTGTTAATTCGAATGAATTGGGGAGCCATTCATGTAAGATTTAACACGTAAAAATTCGTGGAACGCACAAAATCTACATTCACTACTTATACTTACATTCGGTAGTGTTCAGGAATCTATCTTGTCACAAAAGTACGAAAAATCACAAAAAACACCTGTCAATCAAATTTAAGCCCCGCCCCTACGTTGCTAGGCTGGCGATGAAAGTATGAATACACAACAACACAAATAAAATAGTGCAAGGTTGCTTGAATCATTTTTTTTCACAAACGAATGAAAAATCCTTTTGAAAGAACATCTATAAGAAAAACAAATAACTTAGATATTCAAGACATACTCGGAAACCGAGAGTTGTTCCATCGTCTTGTCTAATGGCACGAGACAATCAAATGTAAATAGCAGGCTAATTTGGTCAGAATTGATTTTGCGAAAAATTCCAATAATAAAACATTAAAATGATTATCTTCCATCAACTGAATAGTCTGTATCCTGCTTGTGTTTGGAAAAACAACCATGAAAATTAAAAGTTACAATATTTTCAACAGGAACTTCAGCTCGAGCTAGTTCTACCATGGATTCAGCATCTAATATCAGTAAATAGGTCGCAGTTCCTTCTTTACAGGCTAAGATAGGTACCAATACTACACCTGAAATTGAACAGTTTATAGTTTTACATACATTGTACTTTATTCTAATAAGATTCTTTAAAGCATTATTTGGCTAAAGAAAGAACTGGGCGTTTCAAACTAATCTACGTGTTTTGATGTAAATGAATTAAAAAAAAGTTTGATATATCTGTATTTCTTCTCATCCAAGATTTAATTAAAGATACCAATTCAGTTATTTCTATTATGTCTCATGCCCTATATCACATGTCCATCACATAGGAAGTGCACATGTCTATCACATAGGAATTGCACATGTCTATCACATAGGAAGTGCGAAGAAAACGTATGTAGCTGCTTGTACCTTACAATTTGTAAAATGTTCAGTTTAAGAAGGTTAAAAAGCTGTTGATGTTAACAACAATATATTTTTCAACCATCCCAATCAGTGTCTGTTTTAATTACAGGAAATACTATATGGACTATTGAAATGTAGGCAAGTATTCGTAGACATACAGGAAGCAAGATGTTGTAAATGCACAGGAATTCTTATCTTGATTGATTTTAGATTATCAAAATGTAGTCAAGTAGTCAAGTAGAATTACAGACATCACAGATATGTGTAAATAAAAAAAATGTTAAAGGTGTTCACTATGCACATGTAAAAAAACCTTTTGTAGCCATTTACAACCTGAAAGATATCAAAATATCAGTTCTTACTGTCTCTAAGTAAGTGTTCTCACTGAAATTTACAAAGTACGCCCATCCCAGATTGAAAACATACATACCTTCGTCCTCTTTAACAGCACCTGGTTTAGCCAGGAAGATGGGTTCACATGTCATGTGGGTGTTTTCAATTTCTTTAACCTTCAGTTCACCGGTCTGTACTTCCAGTTTTACAATCTAAAAACACACAAAATAGTTCAGGTAAATAGATAATACAAAATATTTTTTATCGACGTGCTATCTTCTACAACTGCAAAAAAAAAACAACTGGAGCAGGTCTTGGAGCTTATGATTTGTCCAAATTCTGGAAACCACCTACCCTGTAGTTAAGTGCGTGTCACTTGCGTAAACGCTCTGCATTAATTAAGTGTAATGGAATCTCTGGCCTGGCCTGGCCAGTGAGGTACAGAGGGAGCGGGATGATTTTTATAAGTTTGTATGCATTTAACAATAAGACCGACACCAATGTATTGTTCACTGATCTTCATAGGAAATAATTGTAAACAAGATTTAGGTCTCCTCTGGGTTTGGAAGTAATGTCCCAAATATCATCTACCAATTTAAACTTGAGGGTTAAAATTAAAGTGACCAACCTGGTTTTTAGATGAAAATATGGTGGCACCATAAACAAACTGATATTTTTTACCATTGAACTGGTCATAATTAATCTGAGGTAGCTCCATTGGTACACCCTCTACAAATTACAAACAAGATAATTTACAACCCTCTACAAATTACAAACAAGATAATTTACAACCCTCTACAAATTACAAACAACATAATTTACAACCCTCAACAAATTACAAACAAGATAATTTACAACCTTCTACAAATTACAAACAAGATAATTTACAACCCTCTACAAATTACAAACAAGATAATTTACAACCCTCTACAAATTACAAACAACATAATTTACAACCCTCTACAAATTACAAACAACATAATTTACAACCTTCTACAAATTACAAACAACATAATTTACAACCCTCTACAAATTACAAACAAGATAATTTACAACCCTCTACAAATTACAAACAACATAATTTACAACCCTCTACAAATTACAAACAAGATAATTTACAACCCTCTACAAATTACAAACAACATAATTTACAACCCTCTACAAATTACAAACAACATAATTTACAACCCTCTACAAATTACAAACAACAT
>NW_008709379.1:105187-107437 GCF_000327385.1 Lottia gigantea
AATATACAATTAGTTTGAGTAATTAATATACAGGTAGTTTGAGTGGTATATAATATACAGGTAGTCTAAGTGGTAATAAATATACAGGTAGTTTAAGTGGAGATTAATATACAGGTAGTCTAAGTGGTAGTAAATATACAGGTAGTCTAAGTGGTGATTAATATACAGGTAGTTTGAGTGGTATATAATATACAGGTAGTTTAAGCGGTAATAAATATACAGGTAGTCTAAGCGGTAATAAATATACAGGTAGTTTGAGTAATTAATATACAGGTAGTTTGAGTGGTAATTAATATACAGGTAGTCTAAGTGGTAATTAATATACAGGTAGTCTAAGTGGTGATTAATATACAGGTAGTTTGAGTAATTAATATACAGGTAGTCTAAGTGGTAATTAATATACAGGTAGTCTAAGTGGTGATTAATATACAGGTAGTTTGAGTAATTAATATACAGGTAGTCTAAGTGGTAATTAATATAGAGGTAGTTTGAGTAATTAATATACAGGTAGTCTAAGTTGGAATTAATATAGAGGTAGTTTGAGTAATTAATATACAGGTAGTCTAAGTGGTAATTAATATAGAGGTAATTTGAGTAATTAATATACAGGTAGTTTGAGTGGTATATAATATACAGGTAGTCTAAGTGGTATATAATCTACAGGTAGTCTAAGTGGAGATTAATATACAGGTAGTTTGAGTAATTAATATACAGGTAGTTTAAGTGGTAATTAATATAGAGGTAGTTTGAGTAATTAATATACAGGTAGTCTAAGTGGTAATTAATATAGAGGTAGTTTAAGCGGTAATAAATATACAGGTATTACCCTTAATTACCCTCGCCTCAATTCTAAATCTGACACGGATAGCTTTTACTTTAAAGAGTAAGTATTTTTAATATATATCCACACGACACATATGAGCCAGTATTTTTTTTCCGTTTTGCAGAAACAAAGCCGACGTTTTAAAATGGGCTGAATGTGCTAATTCAGTTGAAATTAATTGTTACAAACCTGAACACCAAGACCTGGCCAGGTCTAATTCTGGTGTACGATCCGCCATTGAATATTTCTGTGAAAGAGAGGCCAGTAAGTGAAAGTAGTTTTTTTCCTTTAATGCTAGTAGTAAAATATGTTAACTCTTGTTTGTATTTCTGATGTGTAAAAAATATAAAGGCAATACATATTTTAAGTAAATAAAAACACTAACGAAAAGAAAAATAATAAAAAAAAAGATAAAACGGCAAAGCAAAAACGTACATAATAGACACTAACGTTTTCGACATGACGATCTTCTGCAGATGAATTTCTTTGAGATTTACTAATGGATAACGAAATTGATATTTTCCATACTTTTATAAAATATTTCGTTTTAACGAAATAGTTAATTTGTTTAAACGAAATAATATCATATATTTCGTTAAAACGAATTAATTATTTTATTAAAACGAAAAAAAATACTTGATAGTATTTCGTTTAAACGAATTAAAAATGTATTTCGTTATTTCGTTTAAACGAATTATTTATTTCGTTTAAACGAAATAGTGATTTCGTTTAAAATATTTTATAAAAGTACGGAAAATTGCGCCTCAGGGGCTCCGTAATATTCTTTATTTCAGAAGGATATATATTTAATGCAAACTGTTTAAATAATGCTGACACAACTGAATTACAAATGTGTTTAAGTCAACAATATGAGCTAACGACTTCCTCTGGTAAAATAACATATGGAGGTTTAAAGTACAATATCTGTCGGTAAGTTTTGTCTTATACAAAACTTTTTTTTGAACAAAATCACCCTGTTTGTATACCAATACTTGTTAAAGGGATAGTAATTTTTTTTAGAAACCTGTGTGCAATCCCTTTAAGACTGACTGTGAAGATTTCTATACTCATACCTCATTTCTAATTAAATCACACAATCAGAGGATGGTACCACATTTCTTATTTTAATTTGGAAAAAAATGTACTTATATCAAATTGCAGAAAGCTTGCGAGTTCTAGTTGTAAATCGATACCCCAAAGACATATGGAGATATAAACTAAATACATGCTTAATAATTCATTTGTAACTTATCATTACAGTTAAAATTAAAAAGTCGATATTTTAGACTGAGACATTTAGCACCCGAAATGCCCAAAATCCTAGTCATCGAAGTTAAATACTGCGGAATATTTACTGTCATTTATAATTTCAGTCTCTTTAGACTAATTTAGTGACATTGACCTAATTTAACATGTCATTGTTACCA
>NW_008709379.1:124368-125833 GCF_000327385.1 Lottia gigantea
TTTTACAACATAAGTACATGTGCATAAGTAGTACGACACATCTGCCTCTATTCCAGCCTCTGAAAGACATTTTGACAGTTATCAGAAAAACTAGCTCCTGCTGGCGGTGGCTTACACACGACATTTTTCTACTTTTATTTTGAAGGTGATAATTCAACGAATTTTTAATTAGAAACTTTTTAAGTCCATATGATCAGCCTCCATCTTGTAAAAAACGGCGAAAAAAAGTTTTTAATTCAAAATTCTTGAATTATCAACTTGGTGAAAACTAAACCAAAGAGTCAGTTCAAGTAGAATACCCAACCCCACTCAAATTCATTATCATACTTTCTACGAAGGTGGAAATAGGATTTATCAAGAATCAGGATCAGCATTCGAATCTTAACTCATCCCTTATCCGAATGATTTAAGAATTGCCAAGCGGAATCAATGTGAACATCATAAAAAAAGAACTGTTTTATAAGGAATATTAAGTGGGTTTTCTGCTTGATGACCTACTGACCGACACTACATAACCCAGAATATGATCTATTGATGACCTACTGGCCGACACTACATAACCCAGAATAAGATCTATTGATGACCTACTGGCCGACACTACATAACCCAGAATAAGATCTATTGATGACCTACTGGCAGACACTACATAACCCAGAATAAGATCTACTGATGACCTACTGGCCGATGCTACATAACCCAGAATAAGATCTACTGATGACCTACTGGCCGATGCTACATAACCCAAAATAAGATCTATTGATGACCTATTGGCCGACACTACATAACCCAGAATATGATCTATTGATGACCTACTGGCCGACACTACATAACCCAGAATAAGATCTATTGATGACCTACTGGCCGACACTACATAACCCAGAATAAGATCCATTGATGACCTACTGACCGACACTACATAACCCAGAATATGATCTATTGATGACCTACTGGCCGACACTACATAACCCAGAATAAGATCTATTGATGACCTACTGGCCGACACTACATAACCCAGAATAAGATCTATTGATGACCTACTGGCAGACACTACATAACCCAGAATAAGATCTACTGATGACCTACTGGCCGATGCTACATAACCCAGAATAAGATCTACTGATGACCTACTGGCCGATGCTACATAACCCAAAATAAGATCTATTGATGACCTATTGGCCGACACTACATAACCCAGAATAATATCTATTGATGACCTACTGACCGACACTACATAACCCAGAATAAGATCTATTGATAACCTACTGACCGACACTAAATAACCCAGAATAAGATCTATTGATGACCTACTGGCCGACACTACATAACTCAGAATAAGATCTATTCATGACCTACTGGCCGACACTACATTACCCAGAATAAGATCTATTAATGACCAACTGGCCGACACTGCATTACCCAGCAAAAGATCTATTGATGATCACTGGCCGATACTACATAACCCAGA
>NW_008709379.1:131947-133585 GCF_000327385.1 Lottia gigantea
TGGATGCATATCATTGAGAAATAGTTTATCTTGTTGGATGCATATCATTGAGAAATAGTTTATCTTGTTGGATGCATATCATTGAGAAATAGTTTATCTTGTTGGATGCATATCATTGAGAAATAGTCTATCTTGTTGGATGCATATCATTGAGAAATAGTCTATCTTGTTGGATGCATATCATTGAGAAATAGTCTATCTTGTTGGATGCATAACATTGAGAAATAGTCTATCTTGTTGGATGCATAACATTAAGAAATAGTCTATCTTGTTGCATGCATATCATGAGAAATAGTCTATCTTGTTGGATGCATATCATTGAGAAATAGTTTATCTTGTTGGATGCATATCATTGAGAAATAGTCTATCTTGTTGGATGCATATTATTGAGAAATAGTCTATCTTGTTGGATGCATATCATTGAGAAATAGTCTATCTTGTTGGATGCATAACATTGAGAAATAGTCTATCTTGTTGGATGCATATCATGAGAAATAGTCTATCTTGTTGGATGCATATCATTGAGAAATAGTCTATCTTGTTGGATGCATATCATTGAGAAATAGTCTATCTTGTTGGATGCAAGGCATAGAGAAATTGTCTATCTTGTTGGATGCATATCATTGAGAAATAATCTATCTTGGTGGATGCATATCATGAGAAATAGTCTATCTTGTTGGGTGCATATCATTGAGAAATAGTCTATCTTGTTGGATGGATATCATGAGAAATAGTCTATCTTGTTGGATGCAAGGCATAGAGAAATAGTCTATCTTGTTGGATGCATATCATTGAGAAATAGTCTATCTTGGTGGATGCATATCATTGAGAAATAGTCTATCTTCTTGGATGCATATCATTGAGAAATAGTCTATCTTGTTGGATGCATATCATTGAAAAATAGTCTATCTTGTTGGATGCATATCATAGAAAAAATAGTCTATCTTGGTGGATGCAAGGCATAGAGAAATAGTCTATCTTTGTGGATGCAAGGCATAGAGAAATAGTCTATCTTGTTGGATTCATATCATTGAGAAATAGTTTATCTTGGTGGATGCAAGGCATAGAGAAAAAGTCTATCTTGTTGGATGCATATCATAGAGAAATAGTCTATCTTGGTGGATGCATATCATTGAGAAATAGTTTATCTTGTTGGATGCATATCATTGAGAAATAGTCTATCTTGGTGGATGCATATCATTGAGAAATAGTCTATCTTGTTGAATGCATATCATTGAGAAATAGTTTATCTTGTTGGATGCATATCATTAAGAAATAGTCTATCTTGTTGGATGCATATCATTAAGAAATAGTCTATCTTGGTGGATTCATATCATTGAGAAATAGTCTATCTTGATGGATGCAAGGCATAGAGAAATAGTCTATCTTGTTGGATGCATATCATTGAGAAATAGTCTATCTTGTTGGATGCCTATCATTGAGAAATAGTTTATCTTGTTGGATGCATATCATTGAGAAATAGTCTATCTTGTTGGATGCATATCATTGAGAAATAGTTTATCTTGTTGGATGCATATCATAGAGAAATAGTCTATCTTGTTGGATGCATATCATAGAGAAATAGTCTATCTTGGTGGATGCAAGGCATATGAAATAGTCTATCTTGTGGATCATATC
>NW_008709379.1:146308-159278 GCF_000327385.1 Lottia gigantea
AAACCCTCTACAAATTACAAACAACATAATTTACAACCCTCTACAAATTACAAACAACATAATTTACAACCCTCTACAAATTACAAACAACATAATTTACAACCCTCTACAAATTACAAACAACATAATTTACAACCCTCTACAAATTACAAACAAGATAATTTACAACCCTCTACAAATTACAAACAACATAATTTACAACCCTCTACAAATTACAAACAAGATAATTTACAACCTTCTACAAATTACAAACAACATAATTTACAACCCTCTACAAATTACAAACAAGATAATTTACAACCCTCTACAAATTACAAACAACATAATTTACAACCCTCTACAAATTACAAACAAGATAATTTACAACCCTCTACAAATTACAAACAACATAATTTACAACCCTCTACAAATTACAAACAAGATAATTTACAACCCTCTACAAATTACAAACAACATAATTTACAACCCTCTACAAATTACAAACAAGATAATTTACAACCTTCTACAAATTACAAACAAGATAATTTACAACCCTCTACAAATTACAAACAACATAATTTACAACCCTCTACAAATTACAAACAAGATAATTTACAACCCTCTACAAATTACAAACAACATAATTTACAACCCTCTACAAATTACAAACAAGATAATTTACAACCTTCTACAAATTACAAACAAGATAATTTACAACCCTCTACAAATTACAAACAACATAATTTACAACCCTCTTCAAATGACAAACAACATAATTTACAAAAATATATTAAACCTTTCGTAATGAGATCAGGTCGACAGAAGACACTTTTATCTTTTTGAAGTACAGCTGTTGCTTTTGATTCTATTGTTACCAGGTTATCATAGGTTATACTGTCCTGTAAATAGAATCAATGATACATTGGACACTCACCACTGCCAATTTTGTGCTAGTGTTGAAACTTAACGATTTTAAAATTGGACTTCAAAGCTAAAAGACTTTAGAATAACAAAGCGCAACGGGACCGGGTGGGCTTTTATTAAGAATTATGTGTTAACTTATAGATACAGTAGTGACAAACCTCTTTAACTGTTAGTGGTAGGACAAATCTTCTAAAACTACTATCGGGGGTTACAGTAGACATACAGTTTCCTTTCAGATGGCTCAGATACAACTCTTTAATGGTTAATACGTTATCATATACGACTATATCTACAACTACGTGACCATCCTCTTCATAACAATTAACGAAATGAAATACGAACATCGGATCAGCTTCAAACTTTGTCTTTACCAGTTCTCCGTTCGATTTACGTATCAAATAAAATATGGCCTGAAATTGAAAGAAAGACAATGTTTACCATTTTTAGTAATAGACCTTATTCACGCGTCGGCCATATTGAATCCAGAACGAGGCTCATTACGCAAACCTTGAAAAGGTAAAGTGGTGTCACTGAATAAAATCGCCACCTTGACGTCTTTAAAGCCTCTTTCTCCAATCCCACCAATTCGAAACTAATTTACAATCTATTTTACATCATTGGAATTGATGCAGCTATTTAATGGCACTTTTACATGAATTTAACCTTCACACATTTCAGAGAAATGGCAGTTTTAAGCCCATTTTCTCGCTTTTAAAGTCTGTTGAACGAGTGTTTAATGACGTCAAATTGGCTATTCATTCATATGACGTCTCCGTTATGCGTTATGAACCTCACTTTCAGTGTCTCAAAAAACCGAGGCGTGAATGAGGTCTATTGGTTTAAGAGATAGCTTTCGAAACATTTGATGAACCAGCTCAATTTCCGCTATCTAGAATTAAAATCTGGCATACAGTTCTCCTACAACTCAACAAAAACCCACTTAGATTGAGAGTGATAGGGCGTCGGTGCTGACGGACACGGGGTTGTTTCTAAAATATGCCTGAGAAAGGGGGCAAAAATGAGAGATGTATCACCGGGGCGAGGCCCGAAGTTCCCCCCTCCCCTCCTTCCTCCCAAAAGCAAACGGATTTTAAATGGTCCGAGATGAAGAGAGCATTTAGATACTTGCTTACGTGTTGAAGAGGCGATGTAACGACATGAGCTGTTTCGGTTGAGTCAACCCTGCTGTAAATCTGGGTCATCCGGGAAATATCAATGCTATCAGATTCAAGCATGGACCAGCTGCTAGGCCATTTTCACAATGGTCTAGGTATTACGAACTTCGTCTTACACCTTGACTGCAATAGCCAATGTACCACAGAAGTTTGTAAATGCAGGAATTTAATTGGTTTGCACACTATTCATTACTGCAAATTGGAGTCAAGTCTTTGTGTCTAGGGCTCTGGTTGGCCGTATGCACTGACGAACAATCCAATCAAATCGCTGCCTTCCGTTATACAAGAATAGTGGCTATTGTAGTCAAGGTATAAGACAAAGCTTGCCACATAGCTTGACATTTTGAAGATGCTGCTAGACAGACTCGTAAAGAACCTCTCATCGTCGTAAACTCGGGTAGTAACTAGTTTGTGTAATAATTATAATAATAAAATACCTTTTCACCAGGACATGGCATTAAACAGTCAGCAGATGTTGAGTTGCCCAGCTTTTTCCTTATTAATTTAGGTAAACTGATACCAAATGGTGCCTCAAGTATAACAAAATAGTTCTCAGTTATACCAAAACTATGCTGATAACCAACCATTGTTTTCCATCTAGATGGTATTGTCGCCACTATTTCAGCTTTCTCATTTTCCAGATTTCCTGAAGATAAATTATAGTTTTATATCAAATACAGTTAGTATATTAATTTGTAACCACCTTCACAATGTTAAGATATTACGACCATCGTTTTATAACTTTCATGTATCGTGTAAACCAGTAATAGCAAATACAGCCAATCAGAGACCTCGACCAAAAGTCTGTAAATACTATGCCATAATATTTGCAGTCTTTCTGTCGTGCGGTCCAATGAAAGACATAACCGAATTTTTGCTTTATAGAAAAAAAAACCCTATAGTTAAAGCCAGCCCTGGACACCTCATTCCTAACCCACCTAGGGAACGCCTCAGAAACGTATGGGGAATAATTCTAAATATGTTTAGGTGTCATTTTATTGGTCAATTTTATGACTTTGAACAGATGTTACCGAAGGGCTAGGATCAAAGACCTACAATATAAATTATCTGATCATCATCCAATAAGTCAGACACGTCAAACCAAGATACAATCAACATAATTTTAATTTGATTAGTTTTTTGTATGATAAATAAAATGATACAACACTGGACTTTTGAACTGTGAACAATCATTTTTCCTCTTGAAAATACGATTATAAAAATAGTGACTGAACCACCACCAGACTAAAGGCATTATATTCCCTTTTTTTTAATTTTATTCATTTTTCTTCGAATCTTTTAAAACTATAAATCATAATTATGGTCAGAAAAGTTTGTACCGGTGATGCTTACTCTTCTAAACACCTGATACCACTCCTCAATATAATATACTTCCTCAGTTATGATTTATATACATCCTCATATGAAAAGCTTCAACCACTGTATTGCCTTACTGTTATTTTGGACAGATCGGATCGTTAGTACTTGTGATTTTGTATTCTTACCATTTGGTTGAGTTGGTATTCTGATGATGTTATAGGCTCTACTTGGCTTCATACAGGACCCTAGATTATAGTTGTAACCATCATCACTGGTGTGTGGATGAGCAGTTGCCAAATGAACAGCAACATAATTAGACATCGTTACCTGGAATGGCAGTGGTATTTTCAAAAATAAATAGGATAAAGGTGGAGTGAAGGGACTAGCCCTAATACACATAAAATACAATTTTGAAATTTTCAAGTATAATTTACTGTTATTGTTCCACAGTTCCATAAATGTAGGTCTAATTCGTCACTGTTTGTATTTGAGGTTTGCGGCCGCCTAGTCTCCCTCAAACTGAGAATGGTGTAAAATAACTAGCTTTTGTATATTTTTGCTTTTGATAAGAAAGTTGGTGGGGACAGTGTCATTAACATAGTCCTAACCACCGTTTTATTGGAATGACGCAAAGAAAGGGAAAAAGAAGCCCCGAAACACATACAAAGCTAGAAAACCCCTTTAGAACCATCGTAAGAAAAAAAATTCTCCCCCTTAAACAATTCTGACAACCATCAAAGACCTAGAATAATTTATCTGATCATCATCCAATAAGTCAGACAGAAAATACACACGTCAAACCAAGATAAAACCAACATCATTTTTGTATGATAAATAAAATGATACAACATTTTTTTAAAACACTGGACTTTTGAACTGTGAACAATCGCTCAGATAACCGTAAGAAATGATCCACCACAGTTCAAAACCAGTCTTCCACCACGAAACCTATCTATAGTGAAATACATGTATCGTAGTTATTCCAATGAGACAATACCAGGCGCCAGAAAGCCTCTATCCACAAATTGATTGCCCCTGAAAAAATTCTGACAGCCGACAAATTCCATTATAGTAACCAAAATAATGCCATATACCATTGTCCCTCCGGATATATTACTTGCCCCTTCCCCCGATATGGCTACGGGCCTGCATGTTTTAATGTTACAATGTCTACGAACCTTTTTGTTTTGTTGAAGTGTATTTGGATCTACTCGATACATTTGAGGAGTTTCTGTCAAGGCCCATAACTCATCTCCTCTTTCAATGACACTGACATTCGTGTTGTCGTTTGGTTCTTTCTTTTTAAATATAGAGAAAAATCTAAAAGTAATGAAAGTAGTGATAAATTTACACATTGACGGCGTCAGCAGGGCTATCAGTGATATTCGCATACATGACTCAGATTTTATCAATCCACATACCAGTGGTATATTTAAGAGTGGGTCATTGTCTTGTAGAAGTTCTTATTTTAAAGCGAAAATAAAATCCTCAAATTCAAACTGTCAAATAAATATTGTACCTAGAAAATATACTTTGACATGGATCAGGAACACCTTTAGTACTAAACTGATCGCAGACCAGTCGCTGGGCTTTAAGCGTTTTGTTCCACGCATCTGTATCTAGTACTTTACTCTGAAACATTACTCTGCCATCTTGAATCTTAAACTTTAACAAGACACTCATACCATCAAACAAGTGGTTAATTTTATCGCCGCCATATTGAAATACCCCGGATCCATTTCTGTAAAGTGATCCATCGATCCAGTCCGGCACCGTCCCTAAAAAATATTGGAAATACATACTTATAAATTTTCTTATATTTCCCTACCTCTTAATAGTTTTACTGCTTTTGTAATTGCAGTTTTGTTGTTAGTAGTTTCTTTTGTATTTTATGTCGTGTTCCTTTAAGGACAAAATTTAAAAAAAGGCCATGCCTAATTTGCACTCTTATAGATTTATTCTTATCATTATTGATATTATTTACTTTAAAGGGGATTGGTTTGGTTTGGGGATTGGTTTGAGTCTATGTTGTGCTTTAATAGTCTTAAGAAGTACTAAAACGCACGAAAATCGCATAATCCCTTCAAATATACCTCAAACTTGAATTCTAGTCTATTCCTATATATGTATTTTGTATATATGACAGTCTCACTAAAATTCGAGTCGAATTTTTAACTTTAAAACGTGAATAATTATGGATGCACATGGATTTGAAGGCTCAAATTTCGACGATGTGCTGTGAACACTATTACTGATTAGGTAAGCTAAAGAAAATTCCTGTTTCTGAAACTAGGGTATGATTGGTGGAACGGATAGTGAAGGTGCTTCTTTAAGATTCGAAGTTTTTAGAATGAAAATGTTAAAAAGTATACTACCTCTTAGAATAAGCATAACATTTAATAACTTGGTCAACAATTAGGGTTTATATTCATCAGTTGGACTTACCAGGTGCCATGAGTAAAGAACGCAATCTCTATATTTGATGATATATTCATTAAACTAAGTATTATAGAAACACACTTCTAAGCATGTTTCAAAACTACTACGTTTGAATGCCTTAACTTACCTGTAACTTCTAGTTTGATCTCCTCTTTGACTTCAGATTCAGGGTTGAACTTCATCCATATTGGTGAATAATTTTCGTTTTCTGCCATTTTATACCTATAAATCTAAAAGTAAAATTCGTTTTTTATGATTTTTGAGGTGTGTAAGAAAACCACCGTGCGGATTCTGTGTATTATAACAGTTGAGTTTCTGTCGTATTTATTGGTTTTACCGCTAAGCTTTTATATGCTGTTGCTAAGCTCTTATATGCTCCTGTTATTATGTTACGGTTGTTTCTTGAAATGATAGAAGACAGGGTTTAGATAATATAACTTGTATTGCTTCAGTTGTTAATTGAAGAATATGGCAGAGGCTGGGTTATATAGCCCATTCTAGGACGCTGTATCTATAATAAAATACAGAGCTAACAAACAGTTCGTTTGTGGCAACCCAGCATAGTAATTAAAACTATAGCCAAATCCCTCTAATCAACAACCAAGCTTCATTAGCGATAATACCCTGTCTTCCATTTCAGGTGATAGTTAATCTCTATATGAGATTTATAATTAAACATTAATATGATGAAGGTTAATCTACTACAGTATTTCCTAGTTGTCTGTTCTATAGCAATATTCAGTGTCTTTCCTAGTTGTCTGTTCTATAGCAATATTCAGTGTCTGTCCTAGTTGTCTGTTCTATAGCAATATTCAGTGTCTTTCCTAGTTGTCTGTTCTATAGCAATATTCTGTGTCTTTCCTAGTTGTCTGTTCTATAGCAATATTCTGTGTCTGTCCTAGTTGTCTGTTCTATAGCAATATTCAGTGTCTTTCCTAGTTGTCTGTTCTATAGCAATATTCTGTGTCTGTCCTAGTTGTCTGTTCTATAGCAATATTCTATATCTTTTCTAGTTATCTATTCTGTAGCAATGTTCTGTGTCTTACATTGGTCTTTAGGTCTATAGTTCCGTTCACTGTGTTTTATGGTTGTTGAATGTGTCTTTAATCCCGTTCACTGTGTTTTATGGGTGTTTGGATTTATAGCTTTGTTTGCTGTGCCTTCCCACCAAATTACTGGCTTTTATTTATCTGTGTATTTTTAATAGATTTGTATAAATAATGACCTTATAATTTCGTTAAGCATGAACGATATTATTCTACGGTCGAAATATTATGGTTCACAATAAGGGTTAATAGGGCTTGTAATGAAATGGCTTGTTATAATTAAATTATTTACATTCTTAATCCAGATTAGTCATCATTAATGTTAATATTAATCAGTGTAACACGTGTCCGTACACGATTTCTTAATTAATGCTTCACCAGCATGCACTTGGTTTGTGTTGGTGCTCCGAGCATACAAAGAATATGTTGATAATCTTCCCGCAAATGAAGAGGTACTACCATATCTACAGTGGCGAGATCTACAGATGGTGAAACATCCTCAGTTCCAGTACTGGATGCTGTAGAAGGAGATGGGGGATTTGTAGGACTGACTGAAAGCCTAACACAGCTCTTAAGATGGATGGTTGCTAGTCCTGAGCTGGCTAGAGCTTTACATGAATTTGAATCTTCAGTTGACCGAATCATGGGATCCGAAACAAAGTCTTCTTTAAAACACCATGAACAAGATAAAAGTAGGCAATCTTCATTTATCAGTGAGGTAAAGTCCCTCATTGAAACAATTGAAACAATGGGAAATCCATTCTGTGACAAAAGTGACCACCTGCTTGTACTTGATACCAGACAGATGATGCCTGATTGTGTGAAAGAAACAGTGAAATGCTTGGAAGAGACTGGCAGGAAACAATCCTAGTGACATCATGAACAGCGGACCAGCGGCTCATCTAAACTAATATCCCATTGTTTAATACTATTAAGAAAAACAATTTGGACATAAACAAAAAGGAACTATTCTCGATCAAGCAAAACTGTGCTCTTTATGCACAGCTTTATGTTTCATGCCAAGTACGTGAGTAGTGTATGAGCTTATAGATTGGTCGCATGGGGATTCCCCATTCCATTTCATTTCATGGGAAAAATGCGACCAATCTATAAGCTCCCAAAAAAGACCTAAATTCCCTTCATTTCATAAATTCTTACAGCAAAACATCCTACATCTCATAAAACATCCTACATTTCATAAAACATCCTACATTTCATAAATTCTTACATTAAAAAAGACCTAAACAGAAAAAAACACCTTCAATCAATTTCCTACATTCCATAAAAAAAAAAGCATATTAAAAATATCCTTATATAAAATAACATCTGGTTTTAAATAATGTAGAAGGGAGATGACTCTTGTNTTGGAAATTTTCTTACTCAAATTTTACTAGATTCAATCTTTAGATTATACGATCCGATTCGTTAAACAAGAAAAAAGAGGATTATATTATCATCTCACCGACTGTTGGTTCTAAATCCCAATTGAATGATGGTGGTAGAATTACCTTCGAAATAAATTCATTATCGAATTGGTTGCTTCTTTCAGATGCTTATTTCAGATGCGATTTCAAAATTAAAGATGGAACTCAGAATCAAGTTCCACAAACTAATACAACGTTAGAAAACAATTTCTTTCCATCTTTATTTAGCGAGATGGTTTTGGAAGCTGGTTCAAATCCGATAGAAACAATTAAACACCCTGGGGAATTCGACACAATGTTGAAAACAGTTTTATATCCTAAAGATTTCGATTCAGTCTCAGGTTGGATACCCGATGTTGGTGATGGAAGTGTTTTAAAAGAACCGGTAAGAAATGTTGCAAATGATGCTGATTTAGATAGAGTGAGAGTTGTTGCTCGAAACACGATAGAAAGAGTAGCACGAGCAGCTAATCATGGATTTGAAAAACGAGTACTTCAGTACAATAATATTGTTGAGAATAATAGGTGGGGTAATTACGTAAATTGGAAATTATATCCTTTATTCGGTCTGTTGGAACATAGAAAAGTTTCCATAGGGTTACCATATAAAATTCATCTACAAGGAGAAATCAACGATGATAAGATATTCTTTGGAGAGAATGGTTCAGATGCAAAATTAGAAATATCGAATCACCAACTTTTCATACCCGTAATAACACCATCAATTGAAGTAGAAACGAGAATATTCAACTCGTTACCTAAAGATATGGAAAGAGCTTTTCTTCATCGTAACACGGCAGGTAGCATGACTTTAACGGGAGAATCCACCACATGGCCAATCACTAACACTATTAAACCAGCAAGATATTTAATGATTGGTTTCAAGAACTTACCAGATTCTCAAACGAATAACAATAATGTCTTTAGAGTGGCAATGAACCAAACTCAAAATCCTTTAATCCATAAAGTTCAAGTAAGATTAAACAACGATAATTATCCTAACCAACCTTTAACAATTAATCCAACCACAAAGGATTATAATGAATTGTATAGAAACTATAAAAATATGTGTGAATTATTTGGAAATCCACCTCAGTTTGGATATGTAGATTTTGCACTTAATCATCCAATCTTCTGTTTTGATCTCTCAGCTCACCAAGATGATCTTTTCAAAACAGGAGTGAACATAAATATTCATATTGAAAAAACACAAGGAGATGTAACAGGTTATTGTTTTTTATTGGAAGAAGCAAATCATTTAATTAAAATAGCAGATAGAAGAATGATAAGAATTGAGTAAAAAATACACCCTTAAAAATGAAACCAGAAACTTTAGTCAAGAAAATAATAGAAGCTATAGAAACAGCTTCACCAACTACAATAACTTATAATGGTAAAAAAATCAACATAACTAAAAAACTTATTGATAAATATAAATATTGTAAAGTCAGAGACGATATAGACTTAAAAAGAATTGAGGCGAACGCAAAAGAAGGTGGATTTTTACCTTTCCTTCTACCTTTAATATTTGGTGGTATTGCAGCGGCGGGTGCAGCTACTGGAGGAATATCTGCCGCAGTCAAAGCTGCCAACGCAAAGAAAGCAGCTGATGATAAAGCCGCTGAAGAACGCAGACATAATTTAACAATTGAAAAGGAGGCACGAGATTCAGGAGTGGGGGATATGATAGGCACAATAAAAGAATTTGGAAAAAGATTTGGGGAAGACACCAAGAAAACTGTTAAACAAGGATTAAATAAATTAGTAGATAGTATTGACTCGGGAGAAGTCAAAGTCAAACATAAGGGTAATGGAATAAATTTCAAAAAATATACACACTTGAGAAGGAATATTTCTTTCAAAGTATAAAGGAGAAGGAGTGATTTTTGGAACAAATTAAAATAATAAAAAATCATATTCAATCGCTTTGGGGTGATGAGGTTCTATAGGAGGTTTATATTCTAATTTCCTTTTAATATCCTCTT
Organism: Lottia gigantea; assembly: GCF_000327385.1. NCBI lineage: Eukaryota > Metazoa > Mollusca > Gastropoda > Lottiidae > Lottia > Lottia gigantea. The sequence continues at coordinate 156,601 of NW_008709379.1, forward strand.
GAGATTTTAATATGGGTTGAAATAGAGTTTGTAGATTTTCCGTTAATCCGAGTTGTTGTAATCTGTTATTTTCAAATTGGGTCTTTATTTTATTCTTAGCTTTGATATATTTTCTATTTCTTTTTAAAATATTCCAATTATCCATTTTTAAAAAAATAAAATTTAACAAATGTCTGTCATAACTCTTTCACCTGCAGGTTTTCTAGTATTTCCAAATACATATCCATGATCATCTGGGTTTTTCCATTGAGCTTTACAAACCTTTTTAAATGCATCTCTGTCCATTCCGTGATTTATCGACTGAATGATTTGAGATAAATCTTTATCGTTTAATTCAAATAATAAAAAACAATTTGCATTTTTTCTAATGAACATAGAATCCATCCCATAAAAAGATTGGGATTGGTATATGCAATGATAGTTGTGATGTCTTCCTTTCGTGAAGAATTCTTGTTGAACAGCTTGATTTCTTTGCGCTACGCAGTCGTCAAACAATATTAAGTTCTTCTCTTAACGAGATTTAGATAACTTCTAAAAACTTTCTTTTGTTTATCATCTGGAATAACTACTCCATTGGTGAAACTTTTTACCCAAGGTTTCTTAAATTCATTCGTCACATCGTGTCCACTAGCTAATCGAATATAATCTTCTACAGATATCTTATCATTAGAGTAACCCTTAAACGTTTTCTTTTCTTTTAAAACACCGTCGGAAGTTAGAATGATATTGTATTTAACTTTTGGCACTAAATATAAACCAAATATAATTCCACCATCACCGTAATCATTCTTTCCTTTACAATAATCATTTTCGGACACTAACCCAGCTTCATTTAATTTATCCCAATTGCTAGACGAAATGTATAAACTATCGGTATCCGTAAAGTATATTTCAGGCTTATAAAATCCATCTATCACGTGAATAAAATTATTCATTATTTTTTTACTGTGAGATAAAACGAATGATCCCAAATGACTAGGTGTTAGTCGTATAGATTTAGGAGGTGTACAGTCAAATTCCTTTTCTTCTTCATTTATCTTAACTATAAATTGACTATCATTTACTTTTTCATAGTTTATAACGTGTGAATCGTTGTTGGCTTTTAAAGTCGCTTCACTCCATAGATGTCTCGATGTAGTCTCGAATAGATTTACCATACAATGAATTACCTAATAATTTCATGCAATTACTACCTACGATATTACCTTCTCGTTTATATTTATTTCTTAGATCTCTCAAAATTAAAATATAATCTCTATAGGGTGGAGTTTTAAAATTTTCTTCGTAAACTATACCATCTAATATTTTAATAATTCGTCCACCGGCTTTCACTATTTCTTGAATATCGACCGATGTTAAACCGTCGTGACAGAAACCATTTCTGAACCTGATTTTAGTACCAGTTTCCTTTTTACCTATTCTATTCGTGAAAGTGATTTTATCTTTAGCTGGTAAGGGTTGGAAGAACATGTTTGTAGGATATTCAAACCAGACTTTTAAAATAGCCGTTCTAGGTCTGAATTTATGCTCAATAAAGAGCTTAACAAATTCTTTATTTTCTTCTTGTCGAAATGGTCTACCACTTTCCGCTCTCGGATATTCGCTATCTCAATCCGACATGGCGGAAGCGTACAAACCGTTAGCATCAAAGGCCATTAGTTTAGTACATTTTATTTTTTTAAGTCTCGAATGAACCTCTGTTTTATCTTTTGTGCTTGCGCTGTATTCTTTGAATAAATCTATTATATTATCAGTGTCACTTTCTAAATACTCCTTTAAAATGGCGCAAATTTCATCCATTTTATTCGTTTCAAATGATTTTCGATTTGCCGAAATTCTTACTCATTTAATACTTTGTCTGATAAAATATCTTATAAAAGGGTGAGTATGTGAGTAAACTTTTTCTACGTTTTCTTTTTCGGTGTGTTTCGGAACCATTCTAGTAGTTTCATACCATTCTTCTTCAACCATTTCTTTATCGTAATGATATAAATAATACCAACCCCTTTAAAGATAAAGAAGGAGCCGTTAGATTATTGGAAATATTCTGAAATACAACTTCTTTCATTGATTGACTGTATTTTATCAAACAAGCTCCGAGACATAACGTATCTCTTTCTTTTTTGATCTATTTTTCCTAAACATTGTAACATTTGATCGATGAAATCTGTACCGTCAAATATTTCTACTATATTAGTCAAGAGTTTGTTGTAAAATTATTCTGGAATGGGATCTGTCGGCTTTAAATCTGGAAAGAGATTATTTATTCTGTTTAACATTTTTCTTAGTTTTTCTAAATTAATTAACGTGCAAGAATAAGGTATGGCTATATTTTCGTTATAGGTTTCGCAATCCCACGCGTATAAACAATCATCGGGAATGGTTGGAAAAACGTTTAGTTTTAGAGGTGAAACTTGCGTTATCGCATTATCATCTTTACAAGTTCTCCATACGTTTTCATCGTAATTATCTTCTATTTCTTTAATGCCTAAGGTTTTTTTATTTCTTCTAATGAGACAGAAATGCGATTTATGTAAGTAAAATACCCAATCTAATTCTTCGGATACTTTCATTGGTTGAAAATGTCTATGTTTGGGTATATAAATTTGAAAATTAGTATTAAATTTCTTATTGAATTCACAGATTCAAGCAGTTGTCATAACTCCTTTTCTGTTGAT
>NW_008709379.1:159454-177962 GCF_000327385.1 Lottia gigantea
GATATATTCTTTTATCTTTTTGAGTAGGGTACACCACTACCCTTTTTTGATCTTTTTATTTCTTTGAAATTGTTTTTACGAAAAATCATTTTTCCTGTGAAATACCAATCAAATGCATCCGATTTATTATCCACTCTAGCGAAGAAATTGACAAAAGTTTTTTAATAAAAGCTACAAATTGCATGTTTTGTTTGTGTCCTCCATCTTGAATTATTTCTCCATCTATTTCAATTTGCCCTTTAAATGTTATAAATTCATCAGAGATAAGGTGAATAACATTGGAAAAAAGTTCATTTGATATGAATGTTTCATCGTCTAAAATTTCAATTTTATTCATATTTTTAAGCAACTATTTATAACTAGGAATTTTTAACTTTTATTGATGATATTTCTACATCAAATTTATCTAAAATTTCATTGAATTTTTCTAATTCTTCAACTGTTATGTTCTTGTCTTCTCTCGATCTTTCGAAAAAAATGAATAATTTATTAAGATATGTATTTAAAATTTCTGTTTTCTTTTTATAATAAGCTTTCTGTTTTGATGTAAAACCTAAAGTAATCAATCCACAAGATGAGGTTTGAACGGCAGTGAACGCGGCTAATACAGTTGGGACAATTATTGGAAGCATTAATCCACCGGTTACGGCTGTTGCCACCGTTATCCCTACTGTTAGAACTGTACTTAATGTTTTGAAAACAGAATCGATTCTACTCCATGTTTTTCTACATTTGTTGAATTGTTTTAGTTTTTCTTTTAGTTCGTTTTGTTTTTCTATCATGTAGTTTTGTCTACTTTCGAGTTCCATCTTTTAGGTAATTAAATTAAGTGAACTACTGATAAAGCTGTTTCTTGACTAGAAGCAAATTGAAAAAAAACTTTTACTGATACTAACGACATTTGTTCTTTCGAATCTTTAATCTTATTCAGAAAACGTGAAAATTTTGGTTTTTCAATAGAGATTGATATTCTGACATGAAACTCATAATCTCTTATTGGTAGTATCAAAAGTTTTTGACTTTGTTGACTTTTATGAATATCAATTGAGGTAAACACATCATTATTAACAAAATATAGTTTTACGTATTCAAAGTCTGTTGCTCGTAAAAACTGATAAATGCTTATATCATTTTTTTGTAGTTCTGGATTTCTAATGATATTCATTGATAGTGGACTTTCCGTCGCCAATATCATATCAAATTCACTCAACATAAGTTCATCTTCTTCATTATCTGGTATGATTAACATTTTAAACCTATCTATATATTTTCCACTCGTTTTAATTTTATTAAAGTGACCATTCTTGGTGTTTTCGTCGTTAATTTCCAATTCTTTAATTTCTACATTTTTGATACCATTGATAAACTGAAGAACTTTTTTAGCATTAAATATATTAGATGATGATGATCCTTGTTTGAAGAATATTGAATCAACTTTTATCTGAAAAGGGAAAGTTATTTCAATTATAAGTTTTCCTCGAAAACTAAAATATAATGGATAAAAATCATCTTTTGTATTAAAAATATCTTGGGGGTAAAAAATACCATCTGGAACAGAATATACTCTTTTATTTGCTGTAAATCCATATTTTTTATATTCATAGTCTTTTGATTTATCAATATTATCAGTAATAGAAGGATCATCAGGACGTTCCCTTCCTCCAAATGGAAGATTGAAATAATATGATTATTTCTTGAGAAACTTTTTTTCTAATGCGACTATATTCTTATCCTGTTTCAAAACTAGGTTATTAATAGTGGTTATCTGTTGTTGAATAACACTATCATCAATGTTCTGTATTTGTTGATGAATATAGGTTTTGATTTCGCTATCATCTATTTTTTGTATTTGTTGTTGAATATAGGTTTTGATTTCGCTATCATCTATGTTTTGTATTTGTTTTTTTAATATTTGTTAGTTCTTTTTGTAATTCACTGTTAAGTTTAGTTTCCAGAGCATTTAATTCCTGTTGAAACGTATCTTCATTTTCATCTGGAATGTTATCTATTAATTATTGAATGTCTAATTTTTGTTTTGCAATCTTATCCTCTAATGTAGATATTAATGAAATTAAATTTTGTAACTCAGTTTTATTCGCTACGTTGACCAATTCTTTTTGAATAAAACTTATAAATCTTTGTACCTCTTGTTGTAGTTTAGTATCATTAACAAAATTTTTATTATTTAGTTGACGTTTGAAGAATCTTTTCACATTACTTATTTTATCTTCTAAATGGTTTTTATTTACTTCAATTGAATTTATTTGATCCCGTAAATATTTCTTGTGAACGGCGTCATTATCATTTTCCGGAGACTTTAAATTAGTTATGGTAAAATTCTTCATATCTAAATCACCTTGAAGAGTGTCTCCGATTTGATCCACAAAGTAAGGTTTGGCTTTATTTATCCACGCTCTAGTGTTGGGTTTTTTAGTTTCTTAAGATAAAGAACCTAATCCAAACTTGTTCGCCATTTTTATTGAGTCAAATTTATTACAATTTCTTCGAACTGTTTTCCTAAACTCAACTGATATAAAACCCAAAGTGAAAGCTGACCAAAAAACGTTTGTCCCGGTAATTGAATTTGAAAGGAAGAACATTTGATTGGTTTATTAGTCAATTGTATTATCTCTTCAGTGGGTTCTAATCTATAAGAATCGAAGAAATATAAGTCAGAGTCTTTGTACAAAGCAGAATGATGAACTCCTTTTAGATCGGAAGTATGTATATTTGTTATAGTGTAAAATTTACCTTTCTTATATTTCAGATCATTTATTTCATCTCTCATAAATAATAAAACGGTGATATATTTAACTCATTCGCCCATCTCATAAGTTGAAAGTTTGTGGTTGTATCGGTTCCATATTTATTGACAAATTCATTAATTTTTAAAAGTCGGTTTTTTGAGGAGTATTGTTGAAATATATATGTAATTTGAAAAAAATTGTATTACATTCAATAATATTTTGAACATAAATTTGCATTTAAACTTTAAAAATCTAAAGCGTAAATGCTTGTCTACATCTCTTAATCTTCTATCAAATTCTTCATCTTCGAGAAATTCATTCATTTTTAAAAGTCGGTTTTTTGAAGTTTATTTTGATAGAACCTTCCTAAGATTTGTTCTTTGTCTTGATCGATTAATTCATATGTCGGAGGTGATGTGGTGTTTACTTTATCAACGATGAATATTTCGTTCGTCCAGTTTCCAACGTAACCTTTTTCGAATTTGCTTTTATATTTGAAAATACGAACTCGATCTCCAACTTTAAATTTAAGTTTGATATTTAAATTATTTATTTCATTTTCGTAGTTATGTTGCGCGTTAATTGACTTTATAATATTTGGATTACTCGAGGCTTGTGTTGGTGTGACACCTATAGATGAATGAATTTTGTTATTGTATTCATCTACAACCTCTGGTAATATTTTAAGCCATTTTTGAGATTTCAATTCCGTGAACTTTTTGAATAATTTATTTTTTAGAGTCCTGTTAAATCTTTCTATTACTACAGCTTTACCTTCGTTATGCGTACTGTAAATTTCAAATCCCAGAGATTTCATATTTTTGTTATAAAATTCACTTCCTTTATCTACCCACAGTTTTTCTGGATGTCGGTTAGATTGTTTCATAATCGTTTCAAATGCATGTTTGACTGATAATCCCGTTTTGTTTTCCAAAGGAATAACCCATACATATCTCGTATACAAATCTATAACTGTTAAGCAATATTTAAATCCTCTTTCAACTGGCATATGAATTAAATCGGCTGACCATATTTCATCTTTATCAAACACTTTAACTTTTAAAAAGTTTTTAGTTTTTCTAAATTCTTTATGAATTTCATCCGCTAATCCCATGCCTAATCTCATCTTTGCTTTCAAGAGTTTAATGATTAATGCTCTTTGCATTCTCTCTTTGAAAGTTGGATTTGGAATATTTTCAAGTTCGATTATCATTTGTCTGTCTGCTTCGTGTCTGAAGTTTATGTCTTTGTTTCTGTATAGTATGTCGTGTTTAAGCGCAGCGGCGTCAACTCTATTGACTGGTTCTTCCCCTGGTTTGGGTTTATCGTTTTCGTCTAATCGCAGATCTAACCTAGTACCTGGACTGGTGTAATTATGACCCGGAAGATGTTTTTCTCCGGGATATCTCGCCCATGGAAATCCAGGAAGAGAACCCAATGATTTTTGTATATCTCCTGAACCGAAATAAGTTTTTGGAGCGTGAGCGACTATCAGTTTTATCCTATAACTTTAAAACCTTTTCCTTTCCTTTCTTCTAATCTCCTGTTTCGCAGTTCTCTTATTAGCTCTAATTCTTTCAACTCGTTAGATTGTTTCACTGTGTCGCTTATACTTTTTCCAGCTTCCGCGATTGAGCCGATGGCTTTCGCTCCGGTTGAAATGAGTGATTTATTTTTTGAAACAAAGCTAGCTACTTTTGGAATTATTGTTTAACCTAGAGAAAATAATGAAGAAAAGATACCGTCCCCGAATAATCTTCGAATCTGTGTTGTTCGTGTTTTAGAATTAAACTCATCGTATTTTTAAATGAGTTAATTTAACGAAGAAATTGTTTTTTCCAAAAAAGAGTTATCTCCCCTTTTTCTAGAAGTTTCTAGACTAAAAATAACATTACTTAAAACGAGGCTATTAAAAATGTTATGTTATTTTATATATAAGGGTATTTTTAATATGCTTTTTTTTTTGATGGAATGTAGGAAATTGATTGAAGGTGTTTTTTGGTGTTTAGGTCTTTTTTAATGTAAGAATTTTATGAAATGTAGGATGTTTTGCTGTAAGAATTTATGAAATGAAGGGAATTTAGGTCTTTTTTGGGAGCTTATAGATTGGTCGCATTTTCCCCATGAAATGAAATGGAATGGGGAATCCCCATGCGACCAATCTATAAGCTCATACACTACTTACGTCAGGGTAATCTAGATGATTTCTTCTCTCATGAAAACCAGGGTTCCCTCCATCTCTCTCGCAAGATGGAATTAGCCGCACTGGATCCAAAGCAGACTTTGACAATTCTTGAACGATTTGGAGAGGAAACGATGGCATGCACAGGATAACGTTAAGCTTCCAGGCAACTGGGAAGATTTCCTTAAAATGGATCATAACAAACATGATCTCTTCTCCTTCTTAGCAACTTGCATACAAGCACTGGATACCGGAGGAAAAGTCATTTTGTCTACAAAAGATTCACATGTCGTAAGATCTGCTGGAGAAACTGACTTAAATCTTGACAATGTGCCACCATGTGCTCAAGAAGAAGCTGATACGCACATTTTTCTGCACATCAAAGCTGCATCTCAGTCTGGACATCAGCATATTAAGATTAGAACTGTGGACACAGATGTTCTAATACTTGCGGTCTCACTCTTAAAAGAACTTAAAGAATAGTCGTTGTGGATAGCGTTTGGTACTGGTAAGAAATATCGGTATATTGCAGCACACACAATTGCTGAAGCGTTTAGTGATGAAAAGGCAACTTCTACTGAAGTTTAACATGTAGAGATCGCCAAAACAACTGATCTATTTAGCATGTGTCCATACTGAGGTTTGACATGTAGAGATCTTCAAACAACAGAACTGATCTACTTCAGCCCGTGTCCTTACTGTAGTTTGACAAGTAGAGATCTCCAGAAAACTGGACTATTTCAGATTGTGTCTTTCCTGTAGTTTGACATGTAGAGATCTCCAGACAACTGGACTATTTCAGACTGTGTCTCTGCTGTAGTTTGACAGAGATCTCCAGACAACTGGACTATTTCAGACTGTGTCTTTACTGTAGTTTGACATGTAGAGATCTCCAGACAACTGGACTATTTCAGACTGTGTCTCTACTGTAGTTTGACAGAGATCTCCAGACAACTGGACTATTTCAGACTGTGTCTTTACTGTAGTTTGACAAGTAGATATCTCCAAACAACTGATCTATTTCAGCCTGTGTCCCTACTGAAATTTGACAAGTAGAGATCTCCAGACAACTGATCTATTTCAGCCGGTGTCCCTACTGAAATTTGACAAGTAGAGATCTCCAGACAACTTGACTATTTCAGACTGTGTCTTTACTGTAGTTTGACAAGTAGAGATCTCCAGACAACTGATCTATTTCAGCCTGTGTCCCTACTGAAATTTGACAAGTAGAGATCTCCAGACAACTGGACTATTGGAAACTGGAAAGCTTGAAAAAGCCAAGGCCAAAAATAAAAAGAATAAAATCAGTCAATGGTAGATATTGAAATTGAACACATTGTAGATTATAAAATTAATGGTATTGAACGTTAAATCACCCTCCAAATAATAATAATATACAGAGAAATTATATATCTACGATTAAAAAGTCAAATGATAGCCTGCTATAATATAAGACAAGTCATGCCACAATCCTTGAGAACCTGTGTGTGTCTTGTCCAAGACAAGGCCCGAAGTCCAATGGACGGGTGTTTTAAATTTTTCTTTTAAATTTCACAACTTTTATTTTATAACAATATAAATATTTTTAGAACAGTCTATAAATTAGTCACAACAATAGCTTTAATAACAAAAAAATAATAAACACAAATCACATGTTAGTACACGAAAGGAGAATAAACAATTCTTGATTTTTAGCTCATTGGTGATTTCTTTGATTTTTCATATAACAATTTCATTTCCTCATAATTATAACAATAATAAACTCTATATTTTACATTTATCATAATTAGCTTTATTACATCAAAGTGACATGGCCCTGTCTAACATTCATGGGGACAAACATAGACTCTACATTTTGCATGGAGTAAGAATTAGGTCCATTTCATCAAAGTGACATAGGCAAGTCTAACATTCAGCCCATACGAACAACCATAGTTATAACGTATAACATGAAAAAACAACATATAATTTTCACAATATTTTGATTAACAATTAGTTAAAATATATAAGAATTAAATGTGTTTGAGATGGACAGATTCATATACATATTGTATTATAATAAAATAGCAAGACAAGCTGCATCATGATCAAACCACACCCCAATTCATCATACTTCATACATAGTAAATAAGATTTATCAAAACCCATGCTGTAGACCCTTAATAATAAAACATATAAATTCTGCAAACCCTCTGAAAAATGCATAGAGTGAGTCATTTGATTATTAAATTTCTGGGAGGGAATTGTTTTTATTTCAAATTTCACAAGAGAATATATGGAAATGTGATAGTTTTGGATTACAGTAGTTTATAATTTGGTAGTAGAGAATGTACCATGGAATGTTAAGGTCATCATGACATCAGCTGGTAAAACGGCACGAGCCAATTCCTTCATTGTCTCAGCATCAATAATAACCAGGTAGGAGGCCAGCCCAGCAATGTTGGACATTATAGGTGCCAGCAATACACCTGAAATTTAAATCATGAATACCACGTTGGTCTAAAGCTTAAATTCTAAATTAGAAATATTTTGACAAATATTCTGAAACAAGTAAATACATCAGCTACATCTGAAAAACGAGTTAACATAATTCTATATTTCTATATTACTCTATAATTTAGTTTTACCGTTTGAATCGTTAGTACTTAGTTTATCTATGGTATTCTACTTCTAAAATACAAGCTCATATAATCTTATGGTATACATTTTCTTGAAAGCTATCTCAAGATTATGGCATACTTATTCTGAAAAATGAGTTAATATAGTTATATAGTAAGAAAAGGTGCGCATTATATATGCCTGCGCATTATATTCGCAAATATACGGTAAATAACCAAACTCATAAATTTTGCCCTATAAGCTATATGGTAGAAAATAGATCGAATGCTACTGCTGTACATGATTATCTTTAGGCACTGTCCATTGTTAAAATTAACAAATTTAGTCATGAATAAAAATCAATAACATACTGAAATTCTATCAAACGATTTTTTGATGGTTATAATTCCACTCACTGGTGTTCTGTTAACTATATAATTCTACTTATTGGGCTATTTCAAAATTTATTCTTTTGTTTTCAATTCATTACCAGGGAGAGGTGACTTTATTGCAACAGAAATTACGACAGAAGTTGGGTGAAATGAAACTGAAGACATAATATACAATACAGTATAGTTGTGTATGGCTTTTTTAAATTAATCAAACTATTTTATTAATTGATGTTTCAAATGAATTATCATGTATTCTTAATCATATCATTATGTTCTTATTTCATATAATTAAGAGTTTTAACTAATCAAAAATGTCCATGTATGTACAGTCTGGATAAACAAAAAAAAAAAGGCTTTTTGACCTTTCTTGATCGGTCACTCAATGAAATTCTACTAGTTACGAAAAAATAGGAATCCATCGTTAAAGGGTCTTGTCAAACTGAAGGTTCGCATCAAAGACATTGACAAAAAATATAAAAAATGTCACTGGAGGTTTTCTATTCAATATTGAAACTCGTCCATTTTGTAATTGATCTCTGATGGTTGAAGATAGCTGCCTAAAACTTTCACAGTGAAGCTTCTTTTGCCTTACAGTATATGCAGGATAATTATTATAAATAAATGTTATTCCACTTACCTTCATCTTCTCTCTTACCACCAGGTTTGGGTACGAATATCGGTTCCCCTGGGAAATAATCAAACTCTTCACCATCAGATGTATACGTTATCACTTTACGCTCTTTTAAATCTAGTTTATGGATCTAAATATAAAGATTTTTATTTAATGGAAACTCTCACAAGCAAAGTTGTCAATGGCTTCGAGATTGGCCGAATTTCTAAGCTAGTTATGAGATTTTTGCCAGAAAAACGTGCTTTAGGGGCTGCGAGGGGGGGCACCCTTCCGCTGATCTCAAGAATGCGAAGCTATTCAAGAGCAAGGCAAGCTTGAGCTTTATTAACTATAAAAGAAATATTACAACGTTATCTAATAAATGGAATACAAACCTTATTGTATTTAGAAAATATAGTAGAAGCGTAAACATAGCGATATTCTTTGGAGTTGTAATGTTGATAATTTATTTGTGGAAGTTCCATAAACAAACCCTCTACAAATAACATATTCTTCATTGACACAATCTCAATTTCTTGGTTATCCAATGACAGTGTATTACCAGTCATGTTTAATAGAAGTTTTAAAATGCTTTGTGACATTTAGTCTATGGATTATCATTTTCATTGAAGATGATTTGAGTGACTAATCACATATATTTGACAAAAATTAGACACACATGTCATCTGCTAGTCGATTAGGTGCCGGTGGTTCGAATCCTCAAGGTAAGAAAAATTCTGATGCCCGTGCCTGTGCTTCTGAGAGTCGGCCCGGTGCCGGCTTTCACCCCCTGATACCTACTTATGATGCTGACATTTTCAATTTCAAAGATATCATAGTGAAAGCATTGTTACAAATCAAGTTAAAAGCTGACAAGAGATACAAGAGAACTCACTGCACAAAATGATATATTTAATTAAATTAAATCAGTATAAGTCAAAGTATTAGGTTTTATTTTCTTTCTTTAAATGTAAATAAGCTCTGAAATATTTTTCACCATTGGTGGCAAATATTTACCTTCTATGATCAAATCTGGTGTCAGGTAAACACTACCATCTTCTTGTAGTGTAGCTGTAGCTTTAATGTCCAATGTCACCAAATTCTTACCAACCACTGCCTGTAAAGAATAAAGGAAAGCTGATTCAAGATATCACAGACCTGCACAAGTCTAAGAATTGAAGAATATGAAGACCTACATTGGTTATATCGGGCTTACACTTTAGATCTCACTTCTGTAGGCAGGTAAGTTTGGTTTTGGAATGTGGAATAGTGCAGTCAGTAGCTTCTCATCTGCTAGGCAGAGTAGTGATGAATTCTTAATGCAAAGAATCGACTGCAACGACCAATACTTCAGAGATTCTTCAAGGGGAAATTGAGATCAAATTCCTCAGGTCCTTGAAAAATGTCCGATTGACAACAAAATAAATTAACAGCCCTGATTCAGCCCCATTCTACAATCCTAAACAATTAGACTTGATAGTGGTTTGAACTATAAAAAGAGTAAAAAATATCTAAAAAATGATATGATTTTTACTTACTTTTGAAACATCCAGGGGTAAAACAAATCTTCCAAATTTAGGTTTAGAATCTGTTTCTTTATATTTATAGTCTTTATAATGCTCCATATACAATTTGTCTACGAAGCCAACATCATCATAAAATACAAAATCCACCACCAGCTGTTTGTTTTTCTCATAACAGTTGATAAAATGGAATACAAACAGCGGATCGGACATGTATTTAGTTTTTAGATGTACTCCTGATTTGGTCATCACATTGAATAAAGTCTGGAACATAAGATATAACTCTGTTTTATTCTTGTTATATTTATGAAATGAATTGTCATTTATTGTGGGGGGGGGGGGTGGGCCCTCTGTAAAAAATTGGTTGCCCCCCCGGAAAAAATTCTGAGAACGGACCAATTCCAATACCACACCTATACACTATACCTCATTGACCCTCCACATTATTTGTCCTTCTGAAGATCGAAGCCTGGCTACTGGCCTGAAGCAACATCTCCTAGGTTCTGATTGGTTCAAATGATAAAGTATTGTCCACTCTCAATCCTATCATTCAATGATGTTCCATGCTTATAAATAGAGAGTAGCATAATTAGATTCTTGATTCTAAGCTTAATATAAGTAAAGGAAAGACGGAAAAAATGTGCTAATAAACTACTAAAGTGTTTCTGAAGAATGTTGGCCGAAACGTTAAACAAAATAATAATAACCATAATAAGAAATAATTTGATAGTTCAGATGTTACATAGCCACAATGTCTACTGGAGGATCTACTAGCTTTCCTACTGTAATTTAACATGATAAATATAGTACTATTTCAGACGTGATAAGATATCGTCACAGGTAGGGTCAGAGTTCAAATGTCACTTTTTGGAACCTGTGACAATATCCTACCATACACTACATCTAAGGAACAAGGGTAAGATTTATCAAGGTAAGTATAATCCTGCAAGCAAGTAGTACATAGAATAAAATGCAGGCTTGTCCATGTCCTACAACAAAGTCAAGAAAAATTTTATTTCGTTATTATTTTTTGATATTTAACTTTAATTAAATTTTTCTTTTTGTTTTGTTACTAGTTTTTGTCGGTCTACAATGGAGATTGACCCAAAAAATAATAATGTAGTTTTATTTAGATTGTTTCAACCCAACAGGTTGACATGCAAGCAAAAAAGCACCAAGCACCAACCTAGTCCATGTTATAAATAGGTGAGCACCAATTATCTATGAAAAATAATTAAGAAGGTAAAACAGAGAGTAAGAGACATAAAGTTTATTCTTATTTCTTTTGATGTGAATTTAATCAGTTAATATTTATTAAATTCATTTCTACCTCTCTTTCATTTTAAGTAGGTAAAGGAATAAAACTGATTTTCAAGGCATGGTAACACATGCCCACTTTGAACATTTCCAGTAAAAACCAACAAAATGAAAGGTGTAAATACTATAGTGTTTAAATAAAATACAAAATTTGGGGAGCTAATGATAGAACCCACTGACATTTCAGTACTTATTATACCATAAACAAAATTTGACAAAAAACACCCACCGAACCATAATAAATCAATCCCAAAGAAAGAAAGAAGGAAAGAAACAAACCTTTTCCTGTGGATAAGCCACTATACAATCATTGACTGTATAATTAACTAACTTTTTAAATAGCAACCGCAGTACACTGAAAGCATAGGGTTGTTCCAGGACAACGAAAAAGTTTTCTGCCATGCCAAAACTATGATTGTATCCCATAGTTCCTTTCCATCTTGATGGAAAACTTCCTACTACTTCCATCTGATCCCAGCTTAAATTACCTGCAATAAACAATATCAATTAAATATACGTTCTGAAACTGATAGATGTAAATTCCAATGGAGGTTTTGTTAATGATATGTGTGTTAGATGCATGAGGTGATGTCTAGTCTATAAAATATAAGAAAATATGAATGCCAAGTAAACATTACATTACTAATGGAGTGGTATTTTGACAATATTAGACATTACTAACCATTATAATTGGATGGTATTTGGACAATATTGAAGATTACTTACCATTATAATTGGTTGGTATTTTATAAATATTGAAGATTACTAACCATTATTATTTGGTGCCATTTTGACAATATTGAAGATTACTAACCATTAGAATTGGGTGGTATTTTGACAATAATGAAGATTACTACCCATTAGTATTCGGTGGTATCTTGATAATATTGAAGATTACTAACCATAAGTATTTGATGGTATTTTGACAATATTGAAGATTAATAACCATCGGTATTTAGTGGTATCTCGACAATATTAAACATTACTAACTATTAGTTTGGTGGTATTTTCAAAAAATGTTGACGATTACTAACCATTAGTATTTAGTGGTATCATGAAAATATTAAACATTACTAACTATTTGTATTGGGTGGTATTTTGACAATATTGAAGATTACTAACCATTAGTATTTGGTGCCATTTTGACAATATAGAAGATTACTAACCATTAGTATTTGGTGGTAATTTGACTATATTGAAGATTACTAACGATAAGTATTGGGTGTAATCTTGACAATATTGAAGATCACTAACCATTATTATTTTGTGCCATTTTGACAATATCGAAGATTACTAACCATTAGTATTGGGTGGTATCTGGACAATATTGAAGAATACTAACCATTAGTATTGGGTGGTATTTTGACAATATTGAAGATTACTAACCATTAGAATTGGGTGGTATTTTGACAATATTAAACATTACTAACTATTTGCATTGGGTGGTAATTTGACTATATTGAAGATTACTAATGTTTATTATTTTGTGCCATTTTGACAATATCGAAGATTACTAACCATAAGTATTGGATGGTATTTTGACAATATTGAAGATTACTAACCATTAGAATTGGGAGGTATTTTGACAATATTGAAGATTACTAACCATTAGAATTGGGAGGTATTTTGACAATATTGAAGATTACTAACCATTAGAATTGGGAGGTATTTTGACAATATTGAAGATTACTAACCATTAGAATTGGGAGGTATTTTGACAATATTGAAGATTACTAACCATTAGAATTGGGTGGTATTTTGACAATATTGAAGGCTTTAGTATAATTGAAGCAAGTAGCAAGGTTATACAGAGTTCCATCTGGCTCTAGATGAGGGTGGGCAGTGGAAAGATGAACTGCTAAATAGTCAGTTAAATCGTTCTGGAACGAAAGGAAATAAGTTTTACACCTCAATAGACTTCATTAAACATTTAGATGCACGAGGATCATGTCTACCAGCTTATCCTAGAATAATCCTCATAGCATTGATCTTTTTGAATTATTTATGAACACCTAATGCTGGGATGACTGGAATATTAAGGAAATGTGACTTTTTCAAGTTTTCCCGACTTTCACCGAGATTAGAATTCACGACCACCATTTGTTCGTTGTAGCTAGATTCAAACAGTATAATTGCCTGTGCTACAGCCCATTCTAAGAGAAAGGAATCTTCATCAAATTGGGCTAAAAACCATCTTACAGGAATGATTTCCAACTTTCAACAAAATATCAGTCACATCCTACCTGCCCAGATTTCGATAGAGTTTTAGGATCAACTCTGTTCATTTTGGGAGTTTCTGTAAAGGCCCATAATTCATCTCCTCTTTCCACAATATTCACAGCTGTATTATCTGTTCTTTCTGGTGGTTGAAATAGGGAGAATATCCTAAAAGAACAAATCAATTTTGGCTTGAAATGATAGTGTTAGAAAGTATCTGGCTAAATTCTACAGGGATAAAGCCACATCAATGCTTTACTGTCTGATAAAGCTGAATTTTCAGCTATCTGTATCACTTTAAAAAATAAAACAATAGATAGTCAGTTCTTGTGTAATTCGCCTACCAGTAGTTGAAATTCAGCTCCATTGGTAATGCATAGATTTAAATGACTTAATCTCTTCAGAAAAGAAACTTGCTTAAAAATAAATTCAATTTAAAGCCAATATTTATTAAAAAAAAGATTTCAGCTTGATTAGCCGTTGCTTGTAAAAAGTTTCAAAAGATATACTTATTGCTGAGCTGTCAATCTGGATCGAAACCAACAATCTTTAAGTAAAGCTATGTAAAACATTGCAATAACATTAAATCAATTATTTACCCTAAAGGCTACAGGTGTAAGGCTCTTACCTAGAGAAAATACTTTTACAAGGATCTGGAAGAGCATTAGAAGCAAACTGATCAACAACAATACGATTGGCTTTATAACACTTCTCCCATGTCTCACTATCCAGTAAATGACTCTGAAACATTACTCCACCATCTTGGATTGTGAATCTGAGGAGTACAGCGAATCCATCAAAAACATGGTTAACTTTTTTATTGTTTATTTCAAATAAACCAGATCCATTTCTAAAGAGTGAACCTTTAACCCAGGTTGGGATTGTACCTGTGAAATAAAAGATTGATTTAAGCTGAGTCCAGAACAGATCTTTGTGTACAAAAATTTATCAAATTGCTGGTTTTGCTTGGTTCATAAAGGATTAAGGCTGTCAATCATTCAGAAAATGATCAGATCAAGACATATTGATACAGTGATTAATGTAATCCTTACAACAGTTACCTCCTTTTCAATATATAATCAATATCTGGCCCCTGAAAGAAATTTGAGAAAGTTTTGAGACCCTGGGGCCTGGCTCAAAATAGTTTTTAATGTGGCAGAATAATGATTTTGCATTTTTTTTTTTTAAATTACCAATCGGATGAAAAATCTCAGATTATCTTATGCTTGGACCCAGCTGGCAATACTCATCTGACCAAGGTCTTGCATGAGTGTTTATCAGATCTGGTCCAGACATGGGCTGAGGACATAGTTTGTTTTGATATTTCATACATTAACACTCATTAGAAAAAGGTTCTGATGTCATAATATTCATAAATGCCTGTGACAATATTAATAATAACTTTATTTTGGCAATCTATTTAGACATTAGTCTAATTTTCAATAGGTCTCACTAAACTACAAATTATATACAAGATTACAGAAAGAATAAAATCACAGAAAATAACATAAAATATATATACATTTACAACATAGCATGGATGAGGAAAGAAATATGAAAATGTAACCACTATGTTTTCCCACAAAACTACGAATTATATACTAAGTATATAATAAAAAAAGTTTCATTAAACATATACATTAATGGCCTGGAAGTGACAGTGCAAATAACTACAGTTTGTTTGGCTGTTAAATTCTGAAAAGTTGATGAGGCTTATCAGTCATTACATAAATATTTATAAATCTCCTTAATGAAGCATAAAATATAATGACAGACTAACCTTTGACCTGTAGTTTGATTGGTTGAACCTGATCATCTCCCGGTTTAAAACTCATCCAATGAGGATATTCTCCATCTGTAGGGGATGATCCATTTTCAGATTTTTTAGCATCTGTTTTTGAACTCATCTTCTGAAGCAGAAAAAGAAAAATTCGGTTGAAAAACACAAAAACTACAAGAATATGTAAATACAGTAGAAACATAACTATATATGGTTCTTGCATCGAAATAACACAACAAATGTAATCAAAACCATTTTGAATCTCTAACTCGGCTTAATAAATTGAATTTCTTAAAAAAGGGTTTAACATCAATCCAATCACATTTAAAGCCATTTCTAAGCCCTTAAATGTGATTTGAAGGAAGGCTTTGTTGAAATAATCCAGTGTATTTCAAAATTCAACTTAATAAGTAGAGTTAGATTCCAAATGGTTGTTAACTATGTTCTTGGGTGTTATTTCCATATAAGAATCAAAGTTTTGTGGGTCTGGGGGTACCAATAGGGATCAGACTGACTTATGGAGGGGGGGGGGGGGGATTGTCATCTTTCAGGATTTATATTTCAAAAGAGGAAAAAGAAGGAAAAATTCAATTGAGTTGGTGCATTCTGACGTACATTTAGGAAATGACATATAAAAGTCTTATTCGAAATTTCTCATAATTGAAATGTTGGTACAAACTATAGTTTGAGGGACGAATACCACCCCCTCCCCTTACATTCCCACTAGACTAGTGCCTCTACAAAAAGAGAGCATCAGAAATACCAAGTGATACTGTCATCTTAATATCTGGCTCATTGTTCACATTCAATGCTCATGCTCCTAAATGGTTACTTCCTGTTTGCAAAACTAGAAGTGTCCTGATGAGAATTGTGTATCCGAATTGTGATTCATCAGCAAAAGATAAGCTCTACCGTGCTATTTAATTTGAATAAGAGAAGATTGATTTACCATAAATATACCACCAGCAATAAATTTACAAGAATCCTTGAGAATATTCAACCTTAACATAGGATAAATTCTTGATAAAATAACACCACAACCACAGAAAGTACTAGAAAATATTTCTGTCACATAAAATAAATCACCCCATAACAATGTGACAAGCTATGACAAGTTTCAAGTTAGATTCCCTCAACTGAATGAATTTTTTATTCATATTAAATAGAAAATTGACAATTTACAACTTTAAAAATAGATCCCCCATTGAATCCATTTTCTAATGTGTTCTCATTGTTTGGAATTAGGGCATTAAATATCTAGCAAACCTTGGTAAAAATAATATAATAGACTAATCATGACACAGAACAAGTATTTGGTCAAAAAGTGGGATTATTATTTTAACTGAACATTAGACTGATATTACAATATGATAACAATAACATCACCTGACCTTAAATTCTTCTATTCTATTCTTTAGTTCAGATTTTGACCCATTTCCAGACCTCAGGGCCTACCATTAAATCAATTATATCTTGTCAACTTTTTTCTTAGTTTTGAGCAAAGCTATAAATAAACGCCCTTAGTCAATCCTCTATCAAAATATAGTAATAAAAACACACTTAGGCCTATACCTTTAACATTTATACTGTTCTATACTTATAGATACTTATAGTGACAAACTATACACAAAATATATTATCTTTTTACATGAATTATCATCTTTATACATGATTTATTTCAGTGGGTTAATGCACCGCATTGTTTTCGCAATGTTTTCGCAATGTTTTTTTTTTTTAAATTCTGGTCAGAGCCCTCAGCCAAAACTATACATGCTTAATAAGATTATGTCTAAATCATTATTCGTGATACCATTGATATTGATATGTGGAACAAATAATCGATTACATAAAAAGTATGTGCTCTGATTTTTGGAGTTACAGTTCAATATTTCCACTAATCGCCAAATATGTAAAGGCGCATATCCATGAGATCCATCCAATGACATTGTGGTGTGCATGGAACGCATATATCTAGACGAAACGTCCTGAATATGGACGAATCAACCCGGGATCAATCGTCATCTCGAACGCACACTATATTTGTATTCAGTTGTAATAAAGTTTTCATGAATTAACCTCGTGTTTTCTTCTTGAAAGCATACGACTCTCCGTAGTGCTAATTTAGCCTCATGCCTAGAACCTCAAAGCATCACAATATCATCCCTTGTGTTGTGCTATGTTCACTTCCTGTTTTACATATATTCTCTTGTGTTTTCTGTTATACATGAATCATTATCATTATCTTTATACATGAATTATCATCATTATCTTTATACATGAATTATTATTATTATCTTTATACATGAATTATTATCATTATCTTTATACATGAATTATTATCATTATCTTTATACATGAATCATTATCATTATCTTTATACATGATTCATTATCATTATCTTTATACATGAATTATTATCATTATCTTTATACATGAATCATTATCATTATCTTTATACATGAATTATTATCATTATCTTTATACATGAATTATTATCATTATCTTTATACATGATTCATTATCAGTATCTTTATACATGAATTATTATCATTATCTTTATACATGAATCATTATCATTATCTTTATACATGAATTATTATCATTATCTTTATACATGAATCATTATCCTTATCTTTATACATGAATTATTATCATTATCATTATACATGAATCATTATCATTATATTTATACACGAATCATTATTATTATCTTTATACATGAATCATTATTATTATCTTTATACATGAATCATTATTATTATCTTTATACATGAATTATTATTATTATCTTTATACATGAATCATTATCATTATCTTTATACATGAATTATTATAATTATCTTTATACATGAATTATTATCATTATTTTTATACATGATTCATTATCATTATCTTTATACATGAATCATTATCATTATCTTTATACATGATTCATTATCATTATCTTTATACATGAATTATTATCATTATCTTTATACATGAATTATTATCATTATCTTTATACATGAATTATTATCATTATCTTTATACATGAATCATTATCATTATCTTTATACATGATTCATTATCATTATCTTTATACATGAATTATTATAATTATCTTCATTATAAAGTTTTCATGAATTAACCTCGTGTTTTCTTC